>NC_079166.1:220000-522138 GCF_947568905.1 Ostrea edulis
AAACCTTTGTTGGATTCGAACCCATGATAGCAGATCAGTAATCAACAGCTAACTGACAGAGCTACCCAGTTAGACAATTAAATCTTAAATGAATATACAGATTTTGTTGATATTTATATTTTTTATTCATGTTTTAAAAGGAAGTAAACCATTATGACAGTATTATTCCTTGGTAAAGAGAGTGATTCATTTGTTGTATTTTTACACTGATGTACAAACTACTACATGTAGATGTAAGAGGGGTGTGGATTTGGGAGGACTTTAATTGATGCCTATCACAATTTGTATTTTAAGTTTACGCTCTCTCAGTCTGATTTTGCTTTGCATTGGACTCGACACAAAACCCTCTTAAAGTGTTTAAATCAAATTTCTACAGGTTGGATTCAATGCTGAACATTCTTGGTAAGTTAGTTTATTTTCTCTGTTCGATCAACAAGATCTAAATTGTAATTTAGAAATTATAAGATTTCATGATATGATAACAAGAAAGAAAAAAAAAAGAATATGTCATAGTTTTTGTGATAGGCTTGGTTTGGTACATATTTGTAAACTCTGTTGAAATTCTTGACCCAGTTTCTATTGACTTTGAGGTTTTAGGACATTGTGTGACAAATGAGTTAACAGTTCTACCATGCATGTATTAAGGATCTTGAGATAGTTAACCATTATATACTGAGATGGAATTGAAGTATAGAAGAATAATGAATATTATATGTTCTTAATCACTATATGTAAATGAAATCAAATCATGTAGGTTGCTATAGGATACACAAGGATCTAATAACATTAGATTATCAGTGGATTATCTTGAGCCAGATTAAAGAATTGGATTTTTAATTACAGTAGATTGAATTTGAACTGAAATTATTTTTTTTAAAGTATTTGAAAATGAAATAATAGTACCAAATGATGGAGTAACTAAATATCTATTCTTGCTACATGTATGTTGCATTTATTTTCGTATAATTACATTATAGTACCACATTTTGTTCTTTAGTGTGTTTTGTTCTGTGAAAGTATGTACAGACCCAGAAACGCACTATAACACCAGTGGAATAGTGAACGATTTAACGCTGAATGATTTGGGTATGATCAGATTTGAATAAGGAACAAACGATGAATGGTTTGAATGGAATGATTTTCGGCAAGAATGAAATGTTCCTAATTGGAATCAGAACCCTTGAAAATGGAGAACAAAATTTTAATGGATTGGGGCGGTAAATGGAAAACTTTGGGTCAAGATGGGAACGATTGATTGGGCCTCGATTTTAAATATGGCATTTCAGACTCTTAGCATTTTTACATACACTACAAACATTGCATGAAAGAGAGAGAGAGAGAGAGAGAGAGAGAGAGAGAAGGGAGGGGGTTAAATTTTTACTGAATAATTCACTTGAAAATATTACCATTTAAAAGTGGAATGTATGGGGATGAAAATGAATTAAGCCATGTGCAGTTACATACATACATGTACATGTGACATAAGTTTGACACAGGGATATCAAGGAAGCTAATTTCACCCAAGGCGTGGACTTTGTGTTCAATCCCCTGTATGGTAGTACACCGTTACTCTAGCAACTCATTTTCTAAATTCACATCCACTCTTGAGGACAGCAACGGTTGAAGATTATTCCTTTTAATTATTCAACAATTTCACCAAATCATATCAACGATTATTTTATCAATCTTACTTATACATATACACTAAGCATTTATACAAAGCAAATAAATAAATTTGGAATTTTGTTTTGTTTTAAAAACCTCTTTGCAACCAATCATGAAAAATTCTCCAACTACACAAATTTTTTGTTTTTTTTGTCAATTTAATTTGTCTTCTTTTCCCCCTACCAAATGCCATGTTGATCTACAATAAATCAATAATGCTAAGATAGTTCCGAATGACCATGCTTGAACAAACAATTTGAGGAAACAAACAGCTTTAAATGAGAATGAAATGGTTTGGTCTGGGAACAGAACACTGATTGGCTTGAAAAGTTTGGTCTGGGAATGGAATAGTTCTAGCCAAGAAAAAAATTGTAAAAAAAACGTTCATTCTGTATAGTAGTATGCTTCAGGGTCTGTACTATTAGTAACAGGGAATATTTTCCTAAATATCGTAAATTTTGTTTATCACTGAAATATGTTCTGAAGTGTAATTAATATTCACATTGTGTGCTTGTGTGTTTGATGAAAGAACATATAATTCCTCTGCTTTTATACTCTCCTAATGTTCCGATATACATGTATTTAACAGCCTATGAGTGATTTCAAACACTTACATTGAACCAAATCAGCACAGCATTTGGCCGTGACTAAAGCTGAAATTCTGCTTACGCACTGCACATATTTTAGATGATATTAGTAGAACGAAACTACTGCAGCTTTTCTAAAAAATCCAAACTCTGCTTTAATTTCAAACTGATGCAAGGAAAACAGAAAAGGTGACATGTTTTGCGCGTTACAGATGATTAGCTGACGTTTATTGTTTTATGTCTAAGTTTTACAATATTGAAGTGAATTTTGTCTTGTATTGAGGAATCTTTTTGTGATTTTTTTCTAAATATGCAAGGATCACAATAGAAGGCAGTATTGTTTCCTGTATGTTAACATGAAGTCAAATTGTCTAGTACATTTATCCATTCATTTTCATCCTATTTTTTAATTCCTTGGAATTCTATAGATAACTTTTGATCATAGATGTGTACTAGATATTTGTTTACACTTAGAGATCCGGTTAACAGTTAACAATTTTCTTGTACTCACAACATATATATTACTATACATGTAATTTAGTATACCCCTCATATCCAATCTCCTTCAGTGTAATGATCTGTATTTTTATCCATGCATTCAAAGAAATGAATACCTTAAGTTCTGTACAGAATTTCAGAATAATTTTCAATTTAACCCTGACAGAACCTACATGTAGGAGAGAGAGGGGAAAAAATTAAAACGATTTACAGATGTAACCAAAACTTGAAGTCATAATATTGAAGAAATAGAAAAATACTTTTTTTAACAGAAGTTTTATACAGAAGCTGGACAAGTAAATTCTTGCACAGGTCATGTTTTGTAATTTAGTCAGTAATGGTAATATTGGTGGATTAATGCACAGATGAATGTATTTATACACACAGGGCCGATGCCCCAATCATGGCCCATCTTTGGGAGTTCAGCATGTTTGAGGACTATTTCGTTCAAGGGTATGGTCAGGATGATGGATTTTACAATCCTTTGCTGGTCTAACGTGTAGCCTCCAATTTATACACTATCAATTAACACTAATTACTGTTCGGCATGGTATTTCTGTAACTGAAGATGAAAATGATGTTTTGTTTATCTAAAGAAATGTACACAATTTGGTGCAGACATTTTGGGATTGTATTATTTTCTTTTTGTAAATAAACAATCTCTAGTTACAGAAGTACATGTTTTTTAAGCTCCCTCATTTTGTACAGTTCTTTTTCGAGTGTCTATACGTAATACATTTTGTAATTTTAGTTGTTTGGTGGTGCACAGTTAACGCGTGCATTACAGAGCACGACACCTTGACACTGTAATTGAGCAGATCTGCTGATCTAAACTGTATGTGTATTGAGCAGATCTGCTGATCTAAACTGTATGTGTAAGTGAGCAGATCTGCTGATCTAAACTGTATGTGTATTGAGCAGATCTGCTGATCTAAACTGTATGTGTCCAGGTGCCGTGTGATTCTTTTTAGCTAGTTCATTCTCTTTTCGTTGTGTTGCTATAGTAACAGCTTGTTTTTTCACCCCATCACACTCAAACTGTGGCTGACCATATGCAGAAGAATAGGCTGTTTTGCTTCAAGTTCTAAAAGCAAATGAGGGAGAATTTTCATGCATGTCCTCTACTGCTATGTACATGTATCCTATTCCTTTGCATTTTGCTGCTCCATAACAACAGCGAGCTTAACCTACAGCCAATCATTCGCATGCCTTGCATGTACTTGGAGTTTCCAGTACACTTGTTATAATCGTCATCATCGTAATTATGTAAACAGGGCAGACGCACCTATAATGGGACACTTGTGGGAGGTGGCCACAGCGGACGACCGGACACTTGGGTAAAGTCTTTTACTATCCCCCACCCCCCTTCTTAGGAGGCTCCTACTTATAGATAGGTATACTGGGTCTGAGAAGGTGGGTATGAACCAAATACTGCTGGGCTGTAGTCCTGTTATGTTTGTAACTTAGACTTTGGTAAAAAAAAAATCCCTGAGAATTCTGTGAAGGGGAGATTGAAAGGTGCAGGAAAATTCTTAAATTTTCATGGTGTTTTTTACTTTTTGTTATATAGATATATCAATTTAAACCCCTGATGAAGAAAAGAGACTAAACAGTAAAGAATAAACAATCTTCTTAGCCATGAAATTAAGTCCCACAGACATGCTTAAGGAGGCAGGATGCTGGTCACATGAAATTAAGTCCCTACAGACATGCTTAAAGAGGCAGGAGACACTGGTCACATGAAATTAAGTCCCACAGACATGCTTAAGGAGGCAGGATGCTGGTCACATGAAATTAAGTCCCTACAGACATACTTCAGGAGGCAGGACAATGAACACATGAAATTAAGTCCCACAGATATACTTAAGGAGGCAGGACAATGAACACATGAAATTAAGTCCCTACAGACATACTTAAGGAGGCAGGACAATGAACACATGGAATTAAGTCCCTACAGACATATTACTTAAGGAGGCACGACAATGAGCACATGGAATTAAGTCCCCACAGACATACTTACGGAGGCAGGATAATTATCGTATGAAATTAAGTCCCACAGATATACTTACGGAGGCAGGACAATGAGCACATGAAATTAAGTAGCCACAGACATACTTAAAGAGGCAGGAGACACTGGTCACATGAAATTAAGTCCCACAGACATGCTTAAGGAGGTATGCTACACCAGAGAAATTTGATGTAGATGAAAAGTGGAGGATATGTACAACAATATTTTGAAGTTGAAAATTTACAAATTTACTTTATTTTGTCAAAAAATACAGTTTTAGTAGAAGGTAATCTGAAAAAAAAATTAAAACCCCCGCTGGACTCGAACCTGCGACCTACAGTTCAGCAGTCGGTATTCTAACCTACTGAGCTACTCGGCTAGGTATTTAAATGAAAAAGGAAAAGTCAAATATTGCTGATATCGATTTTTTCATCCATGTTTTTAAAGGAAGTCAGCCATTATGACGATGTAGAGTACTACCTTAAGGAGGCAGGATGCTGGTCACATGAATTTAAGTCCCTACAGACATGCTTAAAGAGGCAGGAGACACTGGTCACATGAAATTAAGTCCCACAGACATGCTTAAAGAGGCAGGACAATGAGCACATGAAATTAAGTCCCTACAGACATACTTAAAGAGGCAGGACAATGAGCACATGAAATTAAGTCCCTACAGACATACTTAAGGAGGCAGGACAATGAGCACATGAAATTAAGTCCCTACAGACATACTTAAGGAGGCAGGACAATGAGCACATGAAATTAAGTCCCACAGATATATTACTTAAGGAGGCAGGACAATGAACACATGAAATTAAGTCCCCACAGACATACTTACAGAGGCAGGATAATTATCATATGAAATTAAGTCCCACAGATATACTTACGGAGGCAGGATAGTGAACACATGAAATTAAGTCCCCACAGACATACTTAACAGTTCTCAAGTACTATTGCCTTTATTTGTCTAAACCACAAAATCTGAAAAGATACTGAAAAAAAGAGAATTTGGAAGAGTATCTATTTCCTATAATCTGTGTGAATTTCATGCATGAATTAGTGTAGGGAAAGTTTTGCAGGGCCAGGGTGTAATACTGTATAAGTAGAATTTTTAGCGAGGATTTAATTTTGGCATTATTAGTGACAATGTTGAGATTGCCAAAATTAAACATTGCTGATATTTATTCCTTATCAGAAGTAACAGACATTGATTTTCTTGGAATTATAAAGTCTCTAAAATTAGCTCTCACTAAATATATACACCCATAATTTATGGGAAAATTGTTAAATTGGAGTCTCACTAAAAAACCACATGTGGTACAACTCAGTTTTTCACTGCTTTTCAGGGGATGTAACTCTTCCATGCCCTTAACATCTGACAATGATAAGAGCCTTCACATATTTTGGATATACAGTCAAACCTCATCTTGAACTCGATGGGGCAGAGAAAAAAAATGTTCAAGACATCCTAGAATTTGAGATATTGAGGTTAAAATGCATAAAGAAAATGTTGTTAGGACTTCAGATTCATTTCAGCATATCCATAGATTTAAAGATTTCGGTATTAGATATACTGAAGTTCAACTGTGTCTTTACTGAGGGTCCCCTAAACTAAGATGTCACCAAATATCAGAAAGATTCATTGACAATGTTTCCATGTCCTCCAGCCTATCCTTAGTGCTCTCAAATCATAAAAATGTTACTCCTACACTCTACATAAAACGAGAGACTGGTGTGACAGTAGACTTTACTACGGAATGTGAAGGTCGAGTAGCACAGTAGTCAATAGATTTATTGTAGATCAGTCGGTATGTTCAGGGCTCTGAATTAAAGCAATGCTGCTTCTGTTGTGGGGGAATCTAGGAGGTAATAACATCATGTAGCTGTATGCTTGTTCAATAGCCTTATTGTACTTGTATCCATAGGATCTGTAAGATTTCCCTTATTGAATGTAAAACTAAACACAACTTTTAAAAGCTCTGTTGATTTTTTTCTCCCATTAATCAACACCATTCATTGTTTTAGATAATGTTTCTCATCTCCCACCATAATGTTATACATTGTAGTTTATGTATTTTGTCTGTTCTAGATTCATTAGAGCAAAATGCAATATATATTTTAAAGTAATGAATTAATTTTATATCCTAAGTGAAATGATAATTGGTTTCCATATAAAGAGATACTTCTGAATCATTATAACCATTTGTTAATTAAATTTAATTATTTAGTGTCTCTTGTTTAAGAATTGTTTAAAGATTACACACAATAAGTGAAAGACCTTGATGGGTGTGATTTGACATTGTAGATACACAGAAGAGGGTAACTGTAAAGGGGAGATAACCACTCCACCTCCTAACCCCATCAGGTTGGAATGGGACCTACCAAAACCAGTAAGTTATACCTTAGGGCTGTTCCAGAAATTATCAAATGGGGGGGTCGGGCGACAAACGATATTTTTTTGTGTGGGTGGTCGTATTTTTTCATATTTTAATTGGTCCGTGGTTGGACTGTTAAAAAAATATTTATTATGGGTAGTGGGTAGTTTCTATTGTTTTATTTTGTGTCACGTGGGTGTTGAGTTTTCAGAATATTTTTATTGTCGCTCTTGTCGTGTTGGTTACAAAACGTCGGAGGGAAAATTGAAAACGTGCTTTCGAAATGCTGCTTTCGAAATCGGAAGTAACATAGAACTATTCGAGTTGTCGCTCGTTGCAGCGCATAACTTTCCATTACGGCACTCTTCAAATTAGAGGCGCGTTTAGTAGGGTCCATTTGGACGTGATGGCGGCGAACTCTGTTCTGTAGATTATTACAGTTTACAGTGCATCGATTTTGGGAATATTTTGAAACCAATAGGTATTCCGTTTTCTAATAAAAATAGGCAAACCTTAGTTGATTTATACGAGGGTACCGATGCGTTATATTTATCAGTCGGTGTGATGGTGATATAGAGGCCTCCGGGCGCGGGCTCCATTAGAAGACGAACGATTCGTGGAAAACATATCCATACCCATTTCATGATAATAGCATCGTTTGGACTCCCAATCTTTCCAACATTCCCGCCATAGATGCCTTTGATTGTTGATGTGACATCGTTTCTTCAGAACTACTGTGATACAATGTCGCACAGGCATTATCGCGTCATTGACTAGAATGTTTGTCCTGAAAACCTCGCGAGATTTGTACCGTTTTCATTTTTAAAAATATTTTGTGGTGGGTCTGGTTAGTTTTTTTTTTTTTTATTAGATGGGTCATTGTAAAATGAGTTTATTAATTTGATGGGTCATGGGGTAATTTTTTATTTATTTTTGATGGGTGCTTGGTATATACAAAAGGTTCCTCCCGACCCCCCCATGTATTTATTTCTGGAATAGCCCTTACTACCAAACCTGTAAGTCATAGCCAATCCTCTCTTAAAATTCTTAGAATTTTTATATGTGTGGTCACTTCAAAATTCAAATATGATATAACAGTAGATAAGATAAGTGATATTAGGGGTTTATGCCACACACCAAAGAACAACAGCAAGGCTCTGCAACTGTTTGGTAGTCTATTCCTGCTGGGGTGGCAGTATTACAGTGAAGAATAAAACAGATTATGTGTACAATAGTCAGTGCATAATGTATGTTGAATCGCCCCTTGTACTACTTGCTACTGTTTGTTTGTACATGCGTATCAGCATTGTTTAAATGTCTGCTTGCAGTGCTTACGAGTGATTGAGAACAGCTTAGAGGCAGCAAAACAGTTGATAGCTGATGTAGATCTGGAACTCTTGGTCCATAACCAGTATGGCAAAGGATTCATGAAAGTGTGTCGGGTCAGCCCAGACGCCTACATACAGCTGGGCTTACAGCTGGCGTACTACAGGGTAAGGTTTCTAGTCTGTGTGTCATTTGACACATATTTCATAAATAATTATATTTATTTCATAAAAGTACATTATTAGATAAATAGCATGAATTGTGTTTGGTTCAAGTTGTAAGACTTTTTGTAGAAATGGGTTCAAGATGTTAATGAGTATCAAGATGTTAATGAGTATCAAGATGCAAAACTGTTTTGTTTTACAGCTGAACAAGAAGTTCTGCTTGACGTATGAATCCTCTATGACACGACTGTTCAGGGAGGGAAGAACTGAGACCGTCCGCTCCTGTACAGTAGAATCATGTCAGTTTGTGAAGGCCATGGATGATCGTGATAAAACTGTGAGTACAATTCAAAATAGTCAGCATCTCATTGTACAGTTTAAATGTACCTGTATGTCAAGTGGAAAGAAAAAAGAAATTCTGCATTTCCTATCAATTTTCTCTATTAAAACTGTGTCTTCAGAGCATGGAGAAAAAGTAACACTGCATTGTGTTCACTCGGACTGATGGGATACATAAATTTCAGAAAGAAGAACGCATTGCTTTAATGAAGAAAGCTGCAGACGTCCATCAAATAAACTGTCGTAATGCCATGACAGGCAAAGGCATCGATCGTCATCTCTTCTGTCTGTACGTGGTGTCCAAATACCTGGAAGTCGACTCGCCTTTCTTATCCGAAGTACTCAGCGAACCGTGGAGATTATCCACCAGTCAGGTACGGAGAGAGGATGGGGTGTTTATAATCTATCAGAAGTAATCAGTGAACCGTGGAGATTATCCACCAGTCAGGTAAGGAGAGAGGGTGGGGTGTTTATTACCTATAAGAGGTAATCAGTGAACTGTGGAGATTATTTACCTGTCAGGTAAGGAGAGAGGGTGGGGTGTTTATTACCTATAAGAGGTAATCAGTGAACTGTGGAGATTATCCACCAGTCAGGTACAGAGAGAGAGGGTGGCATGCAAACAGTTTCATATTTCTCCCGGATCAGATGTTTCTTGGTTTGGAAAATGAGATATTGTTATAAAGTAAGTTTGTCACATGGACACCTGTAATAACTATAATCTATAAGTCAACAATTTTGTCACACAGACTCCTCATCAGCAGACGAACAAGTTGGATCTGGTGAGGCACCCAGAGCACATATCAGCAGGCGGGGGGTTTGGGCCGGTAGCCGATGATGGATATGGTGTCTCATACATCATTGCAGGCGAGGACTGTGTCTTCTTCCATATCTCATGCAAAAACTCCTGTCCAACCACTGTAAGTTTTGCTGGCACATAATTTCTTGTGTTTTCATTATAATGGTATACAATTTCAATATACATTATGTAGTTGTGTATAAGTTGACCAGCATACAAATCGGTAACCATTCTTCAGAGAGATGTTGTTCAGGGTTTTGACATTGACCCATTCATAAGTTGGACTGAATTTTTGATCAGATTGTCTATCAGCTTAATACACACTTTTCTAGCGTGAGCTGATCCTGTAAACTCATGTTAAATACTCTGAAGCCTAAGCTATCTTTAGTTATGAGGTTCTCCCTGTCCAAGCCATCAATCCGGTAAAACCTAATCAAATAATTGGATTCATTGGGTATCCATCTCTTAATTGTTTTATGATGACCATACTGCAGTCTTTGTTTAAGGACATCTGCTCCATTTGTATGGGTATATTTACAGGTAAACATAAATGTATTGACACTGCAAATTTACAATGCCCCCTGATATATAGCAGTCATCTAGTGCATTGTTGTCCTACATTGGCAAAATAGCAATAAAAATTACAAATTGAAGCTTGTTGGTGGTGAAATATTCAGATTAAAAATCTGTATATTGACTTTAATAAATATATAAATTGATTAATTAAACGTTTTTTTCATTGATAATATCATAATGGTGCATGCATGTACTAGATAATGTTATTTTGCTATTGAAACTATCACTTGCGTTCATTTGTTACTGCATAAACCGACAGTTCTCCTTAACAATGACGAATTTCTGTGAATTTTTGCTGAGATTTTTCTTTGAATGCATTACAGAGTTCGAAGAAGATGGTGAATGCTACTGTACAAGCCTTGGCAGACATTAAGACGCTATTTGAACATTAACGTAACTAATTACTAGTAGTAGATCAAGGAGTGTGCCGTTTTATTTATTGTGAATCGTGTAGCCTTTTCTAGACTGTGTTCAGTTGACTATATCCATGATTTTCACTGTGTATTAATAAGGTCCACATAACAGAGAGATTTATACTCAGGAATAAATTTAAAGTTACAGGGATTATATATCTCGATATTGGCTTAGGCATTTCTCTCTCTCTCAGAATTCAAAGGCTTAAAGGAAATGTAGATAATCTCTGGTTTTATGATCCAGAAAAAACTTATTTGCTTGCAGAGTGGTGAATTTTGTTCTTGAATATATGCTCTCGGTTGTAAATGTTTGTATTATGTTATACAGAGAAACTGGTGTGCTATATGCACAGGACCCTGCATTGCACAGAGTAAACAATATTTGCACATGGAATTTACTTATGGGCATGAACTGTCCGTCCCCCCCCCCCCCCCCCCCCCCCTTTTACATCTGATCACTTGTGTTACCTTGCTAGTTTGATTGGGACTTTTGGTATTTAGAGAAACTGAAATTGAAAGAAAGCAGAAATATCTGTTATCAGTCATTGTACTGTATGTCAAAGTATGTGTACTTAGATATCTAAACTGTAGCCCAGTCACAGCTAATGCACTAATTGGTTTAATTAGTTAATTAGTGTCACTGGGCAGTAGTGTAACTGTAGTCTCCGATAATTCATTAATTCAGCGTCCTCCGTACAAATCTCGAAGTTTTGTTGCCTCCGCACTAAAGGTGCTGAAATGAAAACATGTTTAAACAAGTACACATGCAGTTATTTGAGATTGGACATCAGGGGCAGCTTTTGTCTGCCTGCTTCAGTACGATGTACATTCTCAGAGCATTTTTCTTTGTGTTTTTTTCCAAAGTAAATATTTTTGTATACCATTGTGATTTCAGTCAGCACAATCAATGCAATTATAACAGTTTAACAAATTAACAAATAAATTATTTTTTACAAGCAAAGGGAACAATATCTGAATTTCAAATTTTCATCTTATTGTCATCATACAATGTAGATAAACTGTACAAAATTTGCTAACTACGCTGTATTTAAACATACAGGGTTAACAAATGTATCGTCCAATTGTAGAGTTATTTCATTATTTTCTAACGTTTTTAATGCCTGATTTAAATTTTTATTGTTTTTACCAATTATTTGTATGTATTTTTTCTGTTATTTTTTGTTAATCACTAGTTGGTGTGGTGTAAACTTTTGAATGTTATGATGTTTTTTTGCGGGATTAGTTCTGTATATAGTATTTCCCCTAACACTTTCTCCAGACATGGAAATGTGATATGCTAACTGGTGTAGATTTTACTCCAAGAAACTTTCCAAAGCGTATTTCATGTCATTTGTTTTTTTATCGTGTTGGTTGAAGTGCAATGTCGGAGAAGAGAATACACAGCAGAGGAATTATGAGTGTAAACATTGTCTTCTGAAAGATATTAAAAGACTAAAACTTAGTATTTATCATGAATTGATTTTTATGTTACTTTGAGTGTGATTTTCTGTATATACACTGTCTGTGGTAGTGTTAGTATCCATGTTTTGAATTCTCCACAAAGTACTTGGCTTGGTATAGAGCCCAATTACTAACATTCACGACCAAGCAACATTCACAACTATGCATCTAGATGTACAGTATTGCAGTATCAAATCTACAAGAATGCTTTGTAAGTGAGACATGTATTCTGTTTATTTCATCCTATTTGGTGACTTCAGTCGCTTTTTTTTATATCCCCCCCCCTTTTTTTTTTATTAATGACAATTTTTAGATAATTTCTTGAACTAAGTAGGATGTGTGATATTGTTACACTGTGTCCATGGTTACCAGAAAGATTTGTGTTGTTACATGTACCTGTGTCTGAATCAGAAGAAACCAAAAAAATGTAGAAATATTTGTACTGACAGGTGTATGTTTGTATTGTACTAACTAATGATAGTAAAGTTGAAGTGTAGGGCAGAATTTAGGAAAGTAGTCATCATTTGTTCTTTGTAAGTAGGAAAATATGTGAAATGATGTCAAAAGTAATGTTAACTGTATGATTTACATGTTCTTGTGCGAGTTAACTGTGTTTTATGTAGAACAGTTGGACCTATGGTGTTAAAGACTCATTGAACGACAGCCATCCGGTGTATTTTACTTTCTGCAGATTACTGCACGCGATTTATATTTCTTGAGCAATTCTTAACAAAATTATGAATGTAAATAAACTCTTTTTATTAGACTTGATATTGAATTTCTCTAACTATGTAGTAAATGAACCTCATGAAAGTGTATACAACTAAATAGTTTTAATTGTGCTGTATTATATGTTGAAACTGCTTTATGTATTTTATGTTCTTATTTGAATACAATAGACAAATTCACTTGAAGAATGCAGAATGCTTGGTTTTATTTTTAAAATCGTGGATAAGGATGGATTTAGTGTCTATTCCGTAGGCGGAGTTCAATCCTCGATGTTGTTTGACTCCTCGTGGGGTGCGAGTAGCTTAATCCCTGATGGATCCACTCCCCAGATTTCTGTTGCATATTCCATTATAGTGCGGTCACTTGAGAATTTACCGGAAGCTGCAATGTTACGTAGACACATGCTTGCCCACTCTAAGGGATTTCGGTACAGCTCGCTAACTCTGTGCTGGCACTCGATGTATGAACTGTAGTCCTTCAACAGACAGTAGCTAAAGAAAAAAAAAGAAATTATAAGCCAGAGAGATTTAATTATCTGTACAATGAAAAGGTGAAGATAACGAACAGTGATCAATCTCATAATTCCTACACAATTAGGAGGTGGACAAACGTCCCTCATCTATTATAGAAATGAAGTATTACTTGTCAATCTACCGCACACACAAACGGGCAAGTCACTGATACCCCCCCCCCCCCTCCCCTTTGTTGCGAGCTTGAGGGGATGAACATGCTGGTACAATACTTTTACTAATACCTGTCTTGCGCATTTAGGAAGGAGCAGTGTTAGGAAAAAGCCATCAGAATATTTAGTAATGCGCAGAATCATTGTATAAAGGATAGCTTGTGTGTGTGCGATTTTTTTTTAAACAGATAAAATGTTATGAAGCATGATCTATATAGTTGTGAAATTTACTAACTGATCACTGAACATCAGGTTATTGAAGATATCCCTGAAGAGACCGGGTTCCTCCGGAGAAAAGAAGTCGCTGTTGATCTGATCAATGGCTTCTCTGAGGTCGGCGTTTTCCTCGTAGTATTTCCGCGGGTAGTAGCCTTCCTTTCTGAGATTCTCCACCTCCTCAACAGTCATACCAAACAGAAAAAAGTTCTCCTCACCGACTTCTTCCCGCATCTCCACGTTAGCACCGTCCAATGTTCCAATGGTGATAGCACCATTCAACATGAACTTCATATTGCCTGTCCCAGAAGCTTCAGTTCCCGCTAACGAGATTTGCTCACTAAGATCGGTGGCTGGAACAATCTTCTCGGCGAGACTAACGCGGTAATTCTCCAGGAAGACGACTTTCAGTTTATCTCCCACATCAGGGTCGTGATTGACCACGTCTGCGATATTGTTTATGAGTTTTATGGTCAGTTTGGCCATGTAGTATCCAGGGGCGGCTTTACCGCCAATCATCACGGTCCGCGGAACGAAGTCGTTTGGATTGTGTTTCTTGATCTGATTGTACATCGTGATGATGTGGAGACAGTTAAGGAGTTGTCGTTTGTATTCGTGGATTCGCTTCACCTGAACATCAAACATAGAAGAAGGATTGATGGAAATGTTGAATTCATTTTCAAGATAACAAGCAAATTTCTGTTTATTTTCCTGTTTGACTTGTATCAGTCTTCTCAGAAAGGCCTTCTCTGATGCCAGTGGTTCTAGGTTTCTCAGTAAATCCAAGTTAGTGATCCATTCTTCACCAATTCTCTGACTGATGAGCGAGGCTAGTGTAGGGTTACACATCAACAACCAACGGCGAGGAGTTATCCCATTTGTCTTGTTTTGGAACCTTTCCGGATACATCTCGTAGAAATCTTTGAATATGCTGGTTTTCAGTAGTTCTGAATGTATTTTAGCGACACCGTTGACAACATGAGACCCAACAATGCACAAATGCGCCATGTTGATAGATTTGCCACCACCCTCTTCAACTAATGACATCCTCCTCTTCCGATCCACATCTCCCGGCCATTTTTCTTCAACCTTTTCCAAGAACAAATGATTGATCAGATATATGATTTGTAGATGTCTAGGTAGAAGTTGCTGCATAAGTGAAACTGGCCATCTTTCTAAAGCTTCAGGAAGAAGGGTGTGGTTTGTGTACGCACACGTGTCGACGACAATCTGCCACGCCTCCTCCCAAGTAAGTCCCTCGTCATCCAGCAGAATCCTCATCAACTCTGGAACAGCAAGTGCCGGGTGGGTATCATTCAGCTGAATGGCTGTCTTCTCGGGGAAAGCGACGAAGGACACCCTCTCGTAATCAAAATTTTTCCCGCCCTTGTATCTTCTAATGATGTCCTGAAGAGATGCAGAAACCAAAAAGTACTCCTGCTTTAGTCTCAGTTCACGACCTTCGAATATAGAATCATTGGGATACAAAACACGTGTTATATTCTCCGCTAAGTATCTGTCATACACAGCTTGGAGATAAGAACCGTCGTTGAAGACTTGTAGGTTGAAGCTTTTTGGAGCTTTTGCCGACCACAACCTCATGATGTTGACGGTGTTGTTACCATATCCGGGTATCGGAGTATCGTATGGTAAAGCGTAGACAGTTTGGCAACCCACCCATTTTTTACCGTTTTCATCTTGTCCAATTCTTCCGTAAAAATTGACAGGGAGAACATACTCCGGGCGGGCTTGTTCCCACGGATTCCCAAAACGTAGCCATTCATCGGGTTCCTCAAACTGCCAGCCGTGTTCGATTTTCTGTTCAAAGATGCCGTAGTCATATCTAATCCCGTAACCATATGCTGGCATTCCCAGCGTGGCCATGGAATCCAGAAAACATGCTGCCAGTCGTCCCAATCCGCCATTACCCAAACCAGCATCCTCCTCCATGCTTTCTAGTTCCTCAATATCTAACCCCAGCTGATACATAGCTTCATCACATTCCTTAGAAATCCCTATATTGACCATAGTATTGGTCAGGGCCCTCCCCATGTAAAACTCCAGGGACAGGTAGTATATATTCTTGGAGTCCATCCTGTGGTGGTGTTGATAGGTTCGGATCCACCGCCCACATACCTGATCCTTCACTGTGTGGGCCAGGGCGAAGAAATAATCCCGCGCTGTGGCGTTCTGCCGATCCTTCACCAGGGTGAAGTGGAGATGTTTGTTGAAATTGTTCTTAATGTTGTTCACACATTCCGGAGGAGCTATTCCGCTAATGCTAATTTTCCTCTGCTTTGCCCTGATATCCTCAATAGTTAATGCCATTTTGAATAAATTTCTTATTCTACACACTACGGAGACACCAAAGTTATACAGTCGCGAAGCAATGCATGACGTCACAATAGTATATCTACATGACACAGTGTATGACGTCACAATGGTACCGACTAAAGATGACAGCTTGATTTCAATCATGCTATATTTAACGTAAATTCAGCTATTCAGCCCCCACCCCCCGGAGAGACTGGTGCTGTGCTATATCCATGAAGGACCTCATAATCTCATTTTAAACGCTTCGTAGTAATTCTGAAATTATTTTAGAATGTGTGTAGAATCCAAATTAAAACATTGTTGTGACGTCAGTTCTTTGTCTTGACAGTACTTTATTTTTCATACGGTACTGAACATAGTCCAGTATAATTAAGAGCAGGCCAATATCATGAGAAATATTGGACTGACAGTAAAAACCAGGAATAAAGACCACTCTTCGTTGTGCGAGAAAACATTATTTATCAAATACAATATTCAAGGCGTGAAATATTCCAGTAAATTATACGAATTAAATGAGTGTTTCGTGTATAATCCGATTTTACTGTATATGAAATCGTTTAGGCACCACAGTTATAAATCCATGTCACAATCATTCATTTAAATACATGCACATTGAAGTCGCAAATTCACTGTTACATCCCCGGCAGTGATGTTTATTTCTTTTCTCGATCCAAAGGAAACACTTTCATTGAGCTTCACTTTCTTCGGCTCCGGTGGGGACATTGGACGGTTTCTGAATCAAATCACTTACACTCGTGTAATATTGTTCCTCGGAGGTGCGTTTGTAGTTGCGAATCGCAGATGACCTGTGACCAGTTTTTCCCCGCTATAAGTTGCTCGTCAACACCCGCAGCATATGGGCGTGTGGTGGCAGTAGCCCGAAGAGAGTGATTTGTAAAAAACCCATCGAATCCTGCCTCTCTACACATTTTGGCCACAATCTGTTGCAGTTGATGTACCCCGACTGGGACGTCGTCGTACCATACATTCCCCATAGGAGCGATTTCTGGTCTGAGCTATAATGCATTGCATTTTCCACTACTGGAGCTACAAATGATTGAAAAGAAATTTGTATCCAACAAAAATTAAACAAAAACAAAAAAAAACCCAAAAAAACACTGTGAAAAAGATTGTTAATATATTTAGGAGAATTTGTAGAAATAATGAATAATCTTACCACAAATTCATGTACTTTTCAATCATCTGAATCCATTTCTTCAAGGCACCCGGACTGAATGCTAAAGGAGGACTGCGGCTTCTGTTTTTATACCAGTTGACTGCGGCTTCTGTTTTTATACCAGTTATAGGCCTACGTGTCAGTATCATATTATTAGGGTTTCCAGAAAGGAACGGGGGAAATCAATGTTTTGTTTTATCTAAAATATTCTTTCCGAACACCCTTTACGTACCCTCATTCACCCAAAAAAGAAAACCAGTTTTGTTGAGTACAGTCTTCAGACAATAGAAGCATTCGAATCGCTTTCCATGAAGAACAAAACCCTTTTTTGAGGAGTACCGTATTATGGCAATTGAAATGATGAGCTAACAGTTTTTTATGAATTAAAGACAAGATTTGACCTCGTGTGCCATTAAAGTTTATGAATTCCTAATATATTAAATATTAAAAACAAATCAGAAACGAAAGGTGTGTAAATATATTTGTCTATACCAATGTATATTTGTACGTGCTTTTTTTGTTTGTGTGTGTGTGTGTGCGTTCAAATGCATTTGTTTTTAGATAGAACAATGTTTTAAGTAAGATACAAGACTCCGATGGTCGATTGTGTCAGATACGGGACTGATCACTCGCCGCTACGCGGATCGTACCAGTCCCGTATCTGACATAATAGACCATCGGAGTCTTGTATCTCTTACAGAAAGACAATGATACCTTCAAGTAATCTAATTTTAGGTTTTAGCATGATAGTGTATATTATATAATGTCTGCAATACTCAAGTTTGCACGAACGCATGCGCAATGGCAAATACTGATTCAATATAATAACGTTCAGGGACATATATATGCATGCAGCTGGTGTGGGGGTGTGGGGTGTGGGTGTGTATATATATATATATATATTAACATCCCGAGTAGGTAGGGGGTATTGAGGGGCCCATGAAGAATCCTGGTGGGGATCTGGGGGGCGAATTAAGCCTCCACCCCCACCCCCCGAAACTTGGTGCATTTTATGCATCTTCACATGGGGTTTAGCACATTTCAGAGATCATTTTTATATTTTGCTCAGATAATCTCCATGCATACAATACAAATATACGGAAGCCGATAGGTGCCAAAGTATAGAATTAATATTTATTTAACTGGCGGTCGCCACTTAATTTATGTGTGGCGGCTGCCGATTGCAAAAACAATGTAATTCGTATCGCTGAGTGATTATTTTGGAAAGATTTAGAATAGTACGCAAACACGCAGCATCGTTTTTTAAAGTGTATAGGGACAGTCGGAGAAATTGTCTTCTACAATTGTTGACAAGCAGAAAAGGAACCTAAAATGTCTCTTTTGTCCAAACTTCGTACTCCTAAGTTGGAGGGGGCTTCGTTCATCCTTCAATTTATCAGTTCATTCATTATTACATTTTTACCATTCATTACTAGTAATTTACTACCACAAAAAGAGTGGGGTCGGGACCAATCCGCCAATTAATCTTATTTCACATGTGAAAATAATTTAGTTTGCATGTGAAAATAACAGAAATTTAACGTTAAAAAAAATGGAGGGTCAGCCCCGTTGTTCTAGGTATTTAACAGTATAATCGAAAAACAATAATTTAATGCTCTTAATTGTATAATATATCACATACATATTACTAAGCATTGGGGAGGGATTGCACCCCTTTCATTTTGAGAGAGAGATAGAGAAAGAGAGAGGAATTGAATAATTGGTGACAGCCATATAAATGATTTAAATTTAGTGGCGGCCGCCATATAAATTAAGTGGCGGCCGCCAGTTAAGTTATATGGCGGCCGCCAGTTAAATTAACTGGCGGCCGCCATATAATCAACTGGCGGCCGCCACATAAATTAACTGGCGGCCGCCAGATAATAAGTGGCGGTCGCCAGTTAAATTAAGTGGCGGCCGCCACATAAATTAACCGCCAGTTAGATAAATATTAATTCTATATCCTGGCACCTATCGGCTTCCGTACAAATATGACAATCAAGCGTATCGAAATAAAATCTGTAATAACTTTATCCAGTTAGTCAAACGAAAATTCATCATTATTCTATATTTTTACAATTTTCATTTTTATATTTTATTTATAAATTTTGCGAGTGGATATAGATATTTAATACTATGAATGGACGCTTAAATTACGCCCTTGAGTCCTTAATTCAATATAATGACAACATTACCCCAATATATGCAATATTAACATTAATTCAATATTGTATCTCATTTTAAAATAACATTTCAAATTTTCTTTAATTTAAGATATCAAAATCAAGTTCTGAAGGACAGAATTGACTTTGTGTTCAGACCAAACAAACAACAGAAACACAGGCCTACATGATATAATATTATACCTTTGGTATTTAACAAAAATGCAGTCATAGCGTGCAGGATTTGTTCACCGTTCCTGAGATAGTAAGTGCTTGAACCCTCCGCGAATTTCCACACCGCACTCCAGGAACAGAACGCCTTGTTCGATATGTCGTGAACTATGAATGCAAGTTGTGCATGTGTCCTTTATTCGTTGTTTTAAAGTCATGTAAATAATTCACATCTTCCTAACTCCCGTTGCCCCAACAGACGACAAAAGCTGTATTCAGCGCCTAGCCTTCTCTCCGCATCACTTGATAAAATCTATACATTAGATCGCCTGATAGAGAACGCAACAGTGATGTTTCTTCTCGGGAGTTCATAGAGAAAGGTTGTTTACAATTTCTTGGAGAGAAAATTGCTATATTTTTTAAGGTAAAAGAACATTTTAAAAAATTTAGTTAGACAATTTAGCCTAATGCTTCATTTTGAGTGTTTTCTTCTCATTTTTTTTCTCTCACACCCCCCACCCCTTTTTTAAATAGACTTTTACTTACTTTTACTTTGTTCAGGATATATTTTGATAATCAAGTTTTGAAATAAAGATACTTACTTTTATTAACAAAATAAATCAATTAATGAACATAAAAAAAAATTGAAAACAAAAATAAAAAAAAGATTTTAAAAATGGAAAAATAAAACCAACCCCAAAAACCTGGAAAGATAAGTCTAAACAAAATTGTCCTTGTCTTTAGATCTGACCTACACTGTGATACAGGTAATCTGAGCATAACAATCCGATAAAACAAAAGCACAGCCTACTTGACTAGTATCCATTATCGTTGGCCAAACATGCCGCGGACGTGCAGTGCATTTATCCATGTAGAGAGGAAAACAACTACACACTTGTTCCCTATGTTGACGACACAGGGGTAACCTGGAGAAATTTTAACTAACTTACCCTTTTAAGAATGTGTTTTTATATTTTTCTGTATTGAGGTAAGCACTTCTCGTTATGTATCAGATTTCTTTATTTGATCTCGACTTGATTCGAGGTGGTCGACATGCATGTTTATTTTGTTTCTTCAGCTTACAATTTCCGTATTTTATATCTATATGAACAGGCGTATCGATCTGCGCGTATTTCTTTTTCAATGAAATGTTTCGGAATATTTCATTCATAGCTTAGACAAAAACTTCTACATGTACTCGGTTAAATCTTGAATACGCATGATCAGTTACTTAGTAAATTTAGAGATGGACCCCCACCAAGTTGTTTAGCGGATTTAGAGATACAACTCCCCTCAATGTTACTTAGCGGATTTCAAGATGGGACACCCCCTTTTGTTTTCTACCCATATCTTACCTATGCTTCTTACACATATATAGTAAATCGTACAGAGATTAAGCCGCTTTGTAACCAAGGGTGAAATGTACATACAATCACACATGTACATATATGTTGTGACCCCCCCCCCCCCCACCCCCCCCCCCCCCCCCCGGTTACAAAACGAATTGTTACAAAACGGACTATACGCCCCAGTCGTGTTTTATTACAGTTGTACAGAGTATATCATGGACGATGTCGTGTTTTATTACAGGTGTAGTGTGTATCATGGGCGGTGTCGTGTTTTATTACAGGTGTACAGTGTATATCATGGGCGGTGTCGTGTTTTATTACAGGTGTGCAGTGTATATCATGGGCGGTGTCGTGTTTTATTACAGGTGTGCAGTGTATATCATGGGCGGTGTCGTGTTTTATTACAGGTGTGCAGTGTATATCATGGGCGATGTCGTGTTTTATTACAGGTGTGCAGTGTATATCATGGGCGATGTCGTGTTTTATTACAGGTGTAGTGTATATCATGGGTGATTCATTATTAGAAGCCAAGATGAATTTCGAAACTGAAAATAGAGGTTTTGAAATATAAAAAAAGAATCATGATTATATATAGAAAATACTGCGTGAATATACATCTGAAAGTCCAGTAGCTTTCGGGGGGGGGGGGGGGGGGGGGGGGGGGGGGGGGGGGGGGGGGGTCCAGACACTTCTTTCGGGATCCGCCCCTGCTTATTGTATATTCATTGTAATAGTAATATGTTTTATTTCAATATTGGAGGTACCATTTATGGACAGACTAGAATTTCGACTAAATCACGAAATAAAAGCATTAACTTGAAAAACAACAAAGTAGATTTGATCGATTTGGTTTCCCGCGAGTAATGATTTTTTCCCCCGTGTTTTCATGTAACAAGATCCAGTTTTTCAGTGCGTTGAAAGATAGCAGTATCTTCTACATATTTGTTTTGAGATGATAAAATATTGAAAAGAATTTCGTTTTACAACACCAATTATATGATTATGAAAGACCCCACCTTCTCTAAAGTACTTCTCGATGTTTACAACTCCGATTCGTGTTTTGGTCGAGACAATATTTAGCCCTTTTTGCGTCATTGCATAAAGATCATAAATTAATGGTCTGCCTCCAGTTTTGATCATCTATAAAATCATAACCATATTGATTTCCAAATCGGGAAGTGCATTTTTAATTAGTACATCAAATAGGCTACATTCTATTCTGCAATATTGGTTTGTAAAAATTGATATCGATAGGTGAAAACCCTTCGAGGTTTCATATTTTTAGAGTTTCGAATGCATATTGAAATTATTAGACTTATTGATCACACGGTTTTAGAATACAGAAACGCGACTAGCTGGAGGAGTTCGGCGAACATGGTCCCCTTATTTAGCTCTTCTAAACCGGAAAAATACATGTCCTTTGTGATTTTTCTTTGATAATCTATTGAAACACAGAAAAATATCAGACTCTCGACAAACGTCCGTAACTGCACCCATTCCATCCCGGGCTTTACGAACAGTGCACTGGATGTATGTACAGTCATCGTGGAGTTGACCCTTTTGGACCCTATAAATCAAATCACTCTATCGTAAACTGTTTCATTTAAAAACAAACACTTACTGTTCATACTTTCATGTTTGAAGTGTGTGTATACACTGTAAAATTCTCACTGTAAGAGTGTAGGAAAGAATTTATAGGAACCCCAGTCTCGAGTTGCAAAGAAGGCTTAATGTAAGAGTACATGCAATATGGTATTGCCTTTGTAATTGTAAAACAATATTTCAGGAATTAAGTCAATTTCTCTCTTTTCTAGTTTTCAGCTGCACCATGCCAACATCGAGTCAAGCATTGATCATTCTTGCCGTTGACGGTCGTCTACCGAAGAAGGTTCCGCGCCGTACGTTTCCTGTGACGTCAGTTCCGTATCCGCTTAGGGATTACAACATGATGGACACGTGTATGACGTTGGAAAATTGTTGCGAGGACGACGTTGACGACGTCATAAAAATTCTTAAACGGGGTGAACGTCTTCAATACCCCGCCGAGTCAGAATCCCTCTCAGATATCTTGCAGATTACGGGCTACAAAGGATCTCTGACCTATGACCCTGTTTCTAGACTTCTCCGATGGCAAATTAATACAGAGTTGCCAAGTACCCGAAACGAGTACGGTCAAATTTTGAAAATAGGATAAAATTTCCAAAAATACCAGGTAGAGACAATAAGACGGATGTTCAGTTCAGTAACGACGAATTTTCTCCACCGGGTGAGGAGGCGATGAATTGGCTGTATTCCTCATCTCATCTCAAAACTTCACACCAAACGAGGGACCCATACAACGCAGTCAAGTGTGACCAAGGACTGTATTCCAACTATGGAATGCCCAAAAGGTCAAAGGGATATTCCAATGACGCAATATCGAGAAGTTTTCTGAAACCAGACAACTCAGTAAGAACAACCGAAGATCGAGGCTTATTTTCAGCAAGAGAAAGTCTGCATGAAACGACGGACGAAGTTTCCAAAGACCCGGATGACAAAATGACCCGAACAGTGTCACTTCCAAGTTTGTTCAAAGCCCGCATTAACAAGGATCTGTATCGAAAACTCTGTTCACTGGGGTTCCGAAAACCAAGGGAGATGAAAGAAGAAAACAGAAAAGAAACTCGAATTATGCGACGTGAAACAACCGTCGACCTAAATCCGAAACAAGCTTGGGAAAATGAAACGGAAGGCGTGGAATATTCGAAAGACAAAGACTTCAGATTGGAGGATCTCTCACTGCAGACTGGCAGTCTTAATGACGTCATCGATCACGATAGGGCTCCCCAGTTCACACATCGGTTCCTCAACAATAAAGAATACCAGGATTACATGAAAGAGAGGAATGTCTTTTTCGAAAAATACGAAAATTATGAATCATATGCTTCTACTAGCCGTGTGAATATCAATCAACGGACAACAGAAACGTCATCAGCTGGACTACCCACTGCCGGACTACCCCACATCCACCGGCCAGAATACAGGCAAGTACATTAAATTCTAAATATGTATCAATCTTAATCTTCATTTCTGCTACCGGTATCCTACTGTAGACGTATTTATTTCCACCGAGTCATAATTTCGTGGATTGTCATTTTTTTTTTTTTTGTCCCCGCGGGTATGAGATCCCCCCCCCCCCCCCCCCGAGTCCCGTGGGGATCCGGGTTAGAATAGGCCCTCAGTACCCCTTTCATATCGTAAGAAGCTACTAAATGGAGCGGTCCTTCGGATGAGACCGCAAAAACTGAGACACAGCAGGTGTGGCACGTTAAAGATCCCTCCCTGCTCAAAGGCCGTAAGCGCGGATTATAAACTTGTATAAATGTAGCCTTTCACTGGCAATGGTGACGTCTCTATATGGGTGAAAAATTCTCGAGCGGGACGTTAAACATTAAATCGTCGAGTTCATATGGCTTAAATGTTAAAATAGCTTATAATATACTTTAGTCGGATGGTATGAAATTACGTGGACTTTATGTTACCGCGTGTAAAGTAGCTGCAATAATGTAACCCTCTCCGATATATATATATATATATATATATATATATATATATATATTTTATCCCGAAAATGTCAGAATAAAAAAATAGGACAGGGCTACATTATTGCAACTACGTGTAAAGATGTACATGTACGTTTAGAGTATTTCACAGTAACTAAGAGGTTATATACGATTACATTTACTTGACTTGTTTTAGATATCGTAATGAAGACTGCAAGCAAAACGACAATGTTGACGATGACGATGATCGCAAATCGAAAAAGACATTGTTAGAGGAAGTGAAGGAAAAGTCTCATTACAACAAATGGAAAAAGAGGCGCTTGACCTCAGTGCGCATGCGAAAAGAGATGCCTCCCTTGGATCCACTCTGTGTTTGCTTCAATTTGCCAGACAACGCCATGAGTCACGGGGAAGTCAAGACATTAGTTGAAGATAGCTGCGGAGGACGTGTTAGCGAAATCCAGTTTGATCCAGTCAATGTTGTTGCTGTTGATAGCGATTCACCATCACGATGGATTGCACGCATGCGCGATATGAAAAGTCGTGACAGACTTCTGCAGACTGGAATTGTCGTTGATGGCGAGAGAAGGGAAGTAAAATTATTGGACCTTATCCATCAAGAGGAAGTTGACGCCTACAAATTTTATGATCTGGTCCAAAGAGGAAAATTACAAATACCTGGGAACAGAGCAAAACGGAAAACGTCAAAAGTCAGATGAATGAACTGTATCATGTACAATTGTTTTGCAATATATAACCATAACAGTTTCCATACACCGTAGATTTATATTCAAGATTTGGTTGTGAGAAACTATGATGCGGTATCGCGCGTTTCATTTGACATTTCAAATGCCAATCCGACCAGTCATATTTAAGAAATTAACGAGTATTCCAACTGACAAACACGGAGCTCTTTACAAAAAGGGATAGGGCAATGCCATTTTCAGAAAATTACATCTTACTTTCTTGGCGGGATACTTTCATGAAGGTTGACGGGGGATACCTTCATGAAGGTTGACGGGGGGATACCTTCATGAAGGTTGACGGCGGAATGTTTTCACGGCGGGATACTTTCATGAAGGTTGACGGGGGATACCTTCATGAAGGTTGACGGGGGGATACCTTCATGAAGGTTGACGGCGGAATGTTTTCACGGCGGGATACTTTCATGAAGGTTGACGGGGGGGGGGGGGGGGGGGGGAGGGGGGGGATACCTTCATGAAGGTTGACGGCGGGATACTTTCATGAAGGTTGACGGGGGGGGGGGGGATACCTTCATGAAGGTTGACGGCGGGATATTTTCACGGCGGGATACTTTCATGAAGGTTGACGACGGGATATTTTCATGGAGGTTGACGGCGGAATATTTTCATGGCGGGATACTTTCATGGAGGTTGGCAGCGGAATATTTTCATGGCGGGATACTTTCATGAAGGTTGACGGCGGGATACTTTCATGAAGGTTGACGACGGGATATTTTCATGGAGGTTGACGGTGGGATATTTTCAGGGCGAATCACTTTCATGAAGGTTCACAGTGGGATATTTTCACGGAGGTTCACGGTAGAATACCATTGACTAGCACTAGTTCTATATCATAGTCACATAAATAGAGTTGTATTATACCAAAAGTAAAAGTAATTGAAGAAAGCAAAGTATATTTTCAGTATTTTATTCTTTTTCTTTTTTTTTGCTGAAAAATTCTGTATCTTTGACTTGACATAATAAATCTATTGTGTATTAAATAACAAGATCACATTACCAAAGTTGATTAATTGATATGAACACTAAACAATGTATCAAATGACAATAAACATATTTCATTGTTGTGTACAAATTACCACGGATGACATCGTACTTAGTATGGATTTTTCGTAATGATGATGATTGCTGATATACACTGTTGACAATATGCTGATCAGGAAGATGAGACTACAAACAGCTCTATATAATGAAAGCTACATTGGAACCAATATTTAAACGAGACACGAAGATCAACATAATCAAAACAAAAAATAAAATGCTTGACATTCAAACCTCACGATTTTCTCATACAATATCTAACAAACTGTGTATTTTCGATCGCTTAGATGTATTTCTCTAACCACCTGATGGTTAACAACTACTGCTGGTATGAAGTTCCAAAAAAATATATTTCTGAAGCTTTAGGTCTCCTCGGACAAGTTTTGACCTTGACCTTGAAACACTATGCCTTCATGAGCAATATTTGAAATTGACCTTCATATAGATTAAATGTCAAGACCAGCATTATTAAAGTTGTACACCAAAACATAAAGAAGCTAAAAACAACCTTTCGCCTTCCACTTTTGATCGTCGGGAGGGACAAATAAAAAAAAAAAAACCCATTACAATGATTTATAAACAAAAGCCATACAATGGAAAAACGACATAATTGTACATTTCCATGCTAAATGATATTTGACTTTTTACTAAATGTGCTGTTGAACTGAACAGAAGCCCATGTAAAGGTCAACATTTTAGCCATTGTATATACACACACACATATATGTCCATTGTTCAAAGCCTTTAATTTCAAATGAGAAACTTCTATCAAAGCAAAATGATAATGTTACCCATTAGCTCTGACACTTTACCTGTGACATCTCACAAGTATCAATAATAGGAAGTGCATCGTTATGGATAATGGGGAAACTGTTTCAAGTCAGTCGTATTGATTTTTTATTACAAGCAATCAAAGTGTTATTTACATTAATCTTAAAGGCTGCACCTTGATTGTATGGGAAAGAATTTGGAGAATTAGTTCCACCCTGAGATTTTATATAGAAGTCATGCATTAAAGAGATTTATGTTGGACGTAAATTTCATTCTGAGTAATTGCCACAGACTGTGTGTGCTACTGTTATTTACGCTGGGGGTGAAGTACATGTGGGGGAAAAATAAGTGGTAACTGAATATAATGTATATCATATCAATTATTTATAACTATACTGTGGGGGAAATTTACATGCTTATAACATGACCGCATAATTAGTGTAAATTTCTCCACGTGTAAATAAACACTTTTACATTACTTGTTAAGCTGAATTGATAAAGGGGTATACCTGATAAGGGCTTTAATTGCCCAAAATATCAACATCTGCATTTCTCTTTCAAAATTCAGTCTATTTTGTGCGAGAATCTCAATACAACTCAGATGATCAAAATGACATGAAATTAGAATTATGTGCCATTATAAATGTGTTGTCTGAGAATTTTGTATTCCAACATAAAATGGCTATTTTTCACTGTTTTCCTTTTCAAAAATATATTTTGCTTTGGCATTAACAAAATTGATACCCTAAAATTATCTTTCATACACACAAGCATTTCAACTAACTTTTGAGTAAAATTGAGAAACTGTGTCACTTCTGAATGAGCAAATATGTGAAAGTGTATTGCCCATGCTCTCTATGAAAATAATAAGGTTAACTCTGCCTTTACAGCTTTGAAATTTTGAAGTTTTATGAAGGCCCTGAAAGGCAGTTATATGTAGTTTTTGGATATGACATTGTATTCCATTTCCTTTACAACAGAATTTCTTTATACATGTGAAATTATTTCCCTGATTTAATTATCAATCAAACAAGTAAAAAAAAAGCTGACAATAATTTGCTTCCTTAAAACATATATTACAACAGTACAGCTTCAATCTCTATTTACTGGTCAGACCTGCAGCCTGTTCTCGATTTTCAGGATAAAGATGCAGCAGAAACTCGTGACAATGAATGAGAGAATAACTGTCATGAAGATGAGACGAATTATGGCCATGTCAAAAATAAGGGCCATCCTCAAAGAGCACATAACTTTGTTAAGAACACAATCTAAGATGAAATGCAAAGTCTCAACGCGAGTCATCTGCAGTAAAACATGAGTATGAAATCAAATTACAACTCTCTCACGAACATTGCACACACACACACACACACAGAAACTGAACACTCCATGGGTTCTGTTCGTGTACTACCGTTTTTCGGCCTTTGGTTTCGGGGGTCGAAACGTTCCTTTGGATTTCTTTCCTCCGCTTTTCCAATTTCTCCAGCTGTCTACACGATCAGATCTGCTCTCCTATTCAAGAGATGAAAACAAATCAAAACAAAATTCTCTACAAAATTCTAAATATTTCACTGGCATTCATTATTTAATTGAAATGTTTGCTGGCATATTGAGATAAGATGACTCTGGCCCACAATGCTCACCTAAGTCACCTTAATCCTGCTGTTACTCAACAGAAGATTTTAAAAGATTTGTTTACCCTTTTTCTTTCAATAGATTTTCTTAAAATTGTCCCTATATATTTATGTATAAAACTTTCATCCCCTATTATTGCCCCACTTTTCCCTGGGGGGCATGATTTTAACAAACTTAATTCTACATTATGTCAGGAAGCTTCATGTAAATGTAAACTTTTCAGGCTCAGTGGTTCTTGAGAAGATTTTAAAAGATTTTTCCTAGTATATATTCCAATGTAAATCTTTGATCCCTTATTGTGGCCCCACCCTACCCCAGGGGCCATAATGTTAACAAACTTGAATCTGCACTATGCCAGGAAGCTTTCATATAGATTTCAGCTCTTCTGGCCCAGTGGTTCTAACGAAGATTTTTAAATAACCCCACCCTATTTTTGCATTTTGTGATTATCTCCCCTTCGAAGAGGGTATGGCCCTTCATTTGAAAAAAACTTGAAAGCCCTTCACCCAAGAATGCTTTTGCCAAGTTTGGTTGAAATTTGCCATGTGGTTCTGAAGAAGTAGTAAAAATTGTTAAGGTCTATAGATGGACAGACAACTGGCGATTAGAAAAGGCAGGGTAGACATTAACTTTTTTCTTGCTTGCCCTTCAGGCAATTAAACTCAAAGTTTTACTTGTCGGAATGAAAAACTTTGTTGTCCGAAATATTTTAGACTCTAATGATAATAAGCCTGTCAACCAGTAACTCTAATTATCTCTCTCTGTCAATTGGTGATACAGTACGGTCTACTAGAATGGGCCTTCACTATAATCTGACAATTTGGTAAAGAAAACAGCAATATATGGAGTTGGACATTACGTTCTAATATTTGATATTCATCAAGCTTAACACAATTATTATAATAATCACATTTCCTACTTAAATAACCACTTGCCCCATCGGGCAAGTGTGTATTGAGTTTCACTTGTCCGAACTGGGTTTTCACTTGCCTCGGGCAATCGGACAAGCGTTAATGTCGATTCCTGAAAGGTGAGCTAAAAATTTAAAGATGAGCATGGTATCAAGGAATTGGAGATAGGGATATTGAATGACCTAAAGATAAGAGATATTGTACATAAGTACATGTTTGTGCGCCCCTCTCCTTGCCTTATAAGCCTGACTCATAGATCCAACTGTCCTATACAAATAGGGATACTTATATTGTTCTTGAATTCAATTTTGATTTTATTCAAAACCTTCTACATGAGAAGAAAACAGCTCATGCTGTGGCCTTCAACTTGACATTTATATATATCAATGATGTTTTATTTATTAACAATAATAATTTTCATTCATATGTCGATTTGATATATCCCTGTGAGCTCGAAATCAAGGACACCACAGAGTCTTCCGCATCTGCTTCATAATTGGATATTTTATTGATCATAGATATTAACGGCAAACTAACAATTCAACTGTATGACAAACTGGATGATTTCAGCTTCTCCATCGTCAACTTCCCATACTTATGTAGCAATATTCCATTATCACCTGCATATGGTGTTTATGTCTCAACTGATTCGATATGTGAGAGCTTGTTCTGTGTATGATCAGTTTTTAAATAGAGGCAGGCTACTGGCAAAGATGTTGATGTTACAGGGGTTTCAACAGTCTCAATTAAAGTCAGCATTTCTAAATTCTATGGACGTTATAACCATCTAGTTTGCCAATACAATCAATCATTGGGTCAAATGCTGCCTGACGTGTTTCATGTTAGGGTGTTCTTTACATCCTGATTTTGATTACGGATTGCTCCATTTATCTGGTCAAGATATAGGGATCACGATGGGTGTGACCGGTCGACAGGGGATACTTACTCCTCCTAGGCACCTGATACCACCTCTGGTATGTCCAGGGGTCCATGTTTGTCCAACTCTTAATTTTGTATTCCTTATAGGGGTTATGAGATTGTTCTCTGTTTGTTATCATTACATTTTCATTAACAACAAATACAGCAATTTCACCTCAAAATTCTTCTTCCACTCTGCCTCTTTTTTCTTGGTTTCCTCCTCATTAGCCTCTTGCTCTGCCTTCCTTTTTCTAAAATTGACCAATACAGTTTAACATCCTTTAAGGCAGCAACTTGCCCCATAAAATCCAACCACTATAAGCATGTTTTGATGTATGTCAAAATGGCCCTTAATTTTTCAAAAATTAAATAATGCTATTTATAAGGTTCAAATGTTATTGAGTTTATAAATTTGACTCTCTGAGCTCTAAGACTATTAGTCAAAGATGTAAAACATAAAATAAATTATGGAAAAAAAAACTCTTTGAAACACAAAAAAGCTATCCCGTTTCTTCATAATCATTGCTGGACAACTGCTAGTAAAACTTACCTTTCGTGCATGTCCTTCATCTCTCTCTCTTGTCGCAACCTCTCTAAATCAGCAAACAGCTTACAGGTCTGGACATACACAGCATGTTTCCTCTGTCAGTAAAATGGAGAATTACACCTAGTGTTCAATTTCACTGTACAACAAGTCTTTAACCCATTTTTGATTAAATACAGGTTTTTTCCGTGGGGTGATCATTTTGGCTTATTTTAGCAATTTGTTATCATGTTGGGTATAATGTCAATCAAATTTTCAATAGCCAAATTTGCATCCAAATGTGTTTGCAACATTGCAAGAAATATAACTCTACATACCAGTTGTTTTCATGACAAACCCTGAAGCGTACCACTACACCACTTGTACGGAACGGTACGAAACGATCCTTGCATGGAACAGTGAACGGTTTGCACGAAACGCTGAACAATCTGCACGGAATGGTGAACGGTTTGCATGAAACGCTGAACGGTCTGCCCGGAACGGTGAACGGTTTGCACGAAACGCTTTGCACGAAATGCTGACCACTTTGTAGGCGTGGCTTGCACGCTTTGTGAACGGTCTGCACGAAACGGTAGGCGTGGCCGGTCCGCTTTGATTTTTTTGGTATTGTTTGGTTCAAATGGTTTCAATATATTTGCAGCATTCTAGATATTTAAAAAATGTTGCGAAAGAAATGATAATGATTCATTTTAAAATAATTGCTTATGTACGACGCGGTAAATTTCATTTTTGCTTATTAGATCAATAAATTATGAACAGGTTGGAATGAAAACAAATGAATTCTGTTTTTAATTTCGGAAATAAAAGAAAAGTAAGCAATAATTATATCGTCACGGAATATTGATTAATCAAATTTTATTGGTTCAATGCTCTATTAAATTCATTGAAACTGAATATGAAATGGTCGCGTCTGTTTCGCTATTTCTGTACATTCATTCTGAGTGTCGTTAAAATACATTTGCAATTTGTATATTCCAGACCTCTTCCCAAAGACAGATGTTGAATAAACCTATACATTTTATATACATGTGTACGTGAATGAAAACAGATAAAATTATGTAAAAGAAATTTCTCGTCAGGAAAGATTGAAATATTTTTGGGCGGGGAGAGGGTTGTGAACGGTCTGCACGAAACGCTAGGCATGACCTGCACGCTTTGATTTTTTTTCAAGCATTATTTGTTTCATCCTGGGGTTTGTTTAAACAAGGAATAGATTAATGACTTACGAACACGTTGGTATCAAAGGAAATGGATATTTTTGAACTTTGGAAATAAAGAAAAAAGATGCATAAATTGTATCGTCATGGAATATTTATTAATCAATTTTATTTAATCATTGCTCTCTTAAATTCCTTGAAAAAGTCACGTCTGCATCGCTATTTTTGTACATTCCATCTGAGTGCCGTTAAACATGCGTGCAACTTGTATTTTCAGGCCTCTTTTCAAAAGCAGACCTTGAATAAACCTATACATTTTTTACATATGTGTATGACAACAGATAAAATGATTTTAAAAATTCTCTTAAGACTGGAACATATTCTCGGATGGGAGGACAACATATACATGTATAAACACTTCTTTTGTCATATTTCAATTGCCCCGCCGATTTTCACACTTTCTGTACGAATGTTAATTTCAAATACACAGATTAGCTGACCTCTATTGTAGTAAAAAAAGGACCTTGAAATTTGCGTAGAATATACAAGTTATACACAGGTCGGTCTTTGCATTATGCAGACAGTTCCGATAAATGATTTTGATGAAAATATTTTTTTTATTTAAAAAGAGAAACTTGATCATACAAATGTAACAAGACAAATGAATTATTCCTATATACAAATAAAAGAAAATAAATTTAAAAAATAAAATAAAAAGATAAGGATGGCAGAGATATACATGTACATGTCTCTGCACTTGCTAGAAACTACCAAGGGTGAGAAAATGGTATTGATTTTGCTCTGCCTGGTGGTTTTATAATAAACTGTTTTCTTTAGATTATTTGCAGATTTTCACTAATGAAAGCCCATCTTTGAGATATTTTGAAATAATTGGTCAAATTCCCAACAATGTTGACCTCTCCTACATCCCATGACTTGCACGGTCAGTACGTTTCTAAGGGCGTGATTTGAACGATCTGTACATTTCTATGGGCGTGGCTTGATCCTGCATGGAACGATTCTTTCACGAAACGATTTGCACGGAACAGTGAACGATTTGCACGAAACGCTGAACTGTCTGCACGGAACGGTGAACGGTTTGCACGGAACGAAACGAAACGCTTTGGAGGTGTAGTAACACGCTTCAGGGTCTGTACATGTAGCACTCTTCAGCTTGGGAGGTAAATAAGCTTCTGGGTATATTTTTTTGTCAGTAGTCTCTGACGAAGTAAACAGTTTTACAGATAAGTAATTAATAGTGACTCCACTGCTGTTCATTTTTAAAAAAATGTTTTTAAACTCCACGTCTGACAAAATATATTCCACAAAAAATGTATGCCATTAAGGTTGAAAATCACCAATCTTCCTCTGAATCTTATGCTTTCGTATCTGTATATTCTTGCATGAAATGTTTTGTTTTTATTTTGTATTCTTTTGTTAATCTGCGATATGTCTGTGTATATGTGTACATGCATGCTATGTGTCTTTCATATACGTGATAGTCGGTTAAAAAGCTCTATAGAGCTTGTGTTTGATTTGTTGAATGTATATAAGGCCAACTTTAAATAAAATTTACTTTACTTTTACTTCACCAAAATTTACACCTGTGGAAAAAACCTGCTACTGTATATGATAGGTTTTCAAATTTCTGAAGCATAGCAAAATTATTCAAATGTACAAAATGTAGCTGTATACGATTAATTCAACAACGGCTGTAATGTAATCGACAAGATGATCTACAAACTTTTTCAGCATCGTCCTCTGGAATCTCTGTGCTCTTCCCTTCTTTTTTCAACTGTTTCCTTTTCGTTTTCATCTGAAACAAATTAAAAAGACTCAAGTCTCTAAACTGCCATCTGACATTTAAGAACACAACTTTAGAGGGGACCTGTAAATGTAAGGAAACACTATTGCTAGGAATCCCTGGAAAACTGACAAAATCTACCAATGTCCCATAGAATGCCGATAGATAGGAATGGTACTTTTCTATGTAATGTGACCTTCACCTTTGACCACCAAACCTTTAGCCATAAGGTACTATGTAATGTGACCTTGAACTTTGACCACCAAACGTTTAGCCATCAGGTACACTCAACAGCAAAAGGTGACTGCGTCTTTAGAAGTGATAGGTTGATAGATGTACGAATGATCAGAAATTAGGATTCCTTAACGACACATCTATAATGCAGGGCCCTAGCAACAGTTTTCCTCAGATTTATAAACACTCAAATACAGTGTCATTAATAACCAGTACTAAAAACCATGCTCCTACTCAATATTCCACTCTACTCAGATTTATAAACACTCAAATACAGTGTCATTAATAACCAGTACTAAAAACCATGCTCCTACTCAATATTCCACTCTACTCAGATTTATAAACACTCAAATACAGTGTCATTAATAACCAGTACTAAAAACCATGCTCCTACTCAATATTCCACTCTACTCAGATTTATAAACACTCAAATACAGTGTCATTAATAACCAGTACTAAAAACCATGCTCCTACTCAATATTCCACTCTACTCAGATTTATAAACACTCAAATACAGTGTCATTAATAACCAGTACTAAAAACCATGCTCCTACTCAATATTCCACTCTACTAAACTATGTATAATCTTTTAGTATGAATATGACTTCAGAGCATGAATTCTGGGTTTGAATTTGAGTATGACTTCAGAGCATATATTATGGGTTTGAATATGACTTTAGAGCATGAATTATGGGTTTGAGTAGGACTTCAGAGCATGAATTATGGGTTTGAGTATCACTTCAGAGCATGAATTATGGGTTTGAATATGACTTTAGAGCATGAATTATGGGTTTGAGTAGGACTTCAGAGCATGAATTATGGGTTTGAGTATGACTTCAGAGCATGAATTATGGGTTTGAATATGACTTTAGAGCATGAATTATGGGTTTGAGTAGGACTTCAGAGCATGAATTATGGGTTTGAGTATCACTTCAGAGCATGAATTATGGGTTTGAATATGACTTTAGAGCATGAATTATGGGTTTGAGTAGGACTTCAGAGCATGAATTATGGGTTTGAGTATGACTTCAGAGCATGAATTATGGGTTTGAATATGACTTCAGAGCATGAATTATGGGTTTGAGTAGGACTTCAGAGCATGAATTATGGGTTTGAGTATGACTTCAGAGCATGAATTATGGGTTTGAATATGACTTCAGAGCATGAATTATGGGTTTGAGTAGGACTTCAGAGCATGAATTATGGGTTTGAGTAGGACTTCAGAGCATGAATTATGGGTTTGAATATGACTTCAGAGCATGAATTATGGGTTTGAGTAGGACGTCAGAGCATGAATTATGGGTTTGAGTATACATAGGGCTTCAGAGCATGAATTATGGGTTTGAGTAGGACTTCAGAGCATGAATTATGGGTTTGAGTAGGGCTTCCGAGCATGAATTATGGGTTTGAGTATGGAGTATATATTCAAAACATTTTATAACCTTCAGGTCAGAACTTCCAACATTGGTCAACATGAGTTGATTTGATTCCATTTCTTCAACTCACAATGGCCTATCATTTCTTTGATTAATATAATTATAGACTTACCATTCCTTCACTCTTGTTATCATGGACTTACTATTCCCTCCACCTTTGTTATGGCTGCCTTACCATTCCCTTCACCCTTGTTATGACTGACTTACCATTCCCTCCACTCTAGTTATGACTGACTTATCATTCCCTCCACCCTTGTTATGACTGACTTACCATTCCCTCCACCCTTGTTATGACTGACTTACCATTCCCTCCACCCTTGTTATGACTGACTTACCATTCCCTCCACCCTTGTTATGACTGACTTACCATTCCCTCCACCCTTGTTATGACTGACTTACCATTCCCTCCACCCTTGTTATGACTGACTTACCATTCCCTCCACTCTTGTTATGAGTGACTTACCATTCCCTCCACCCTTGTTATGACTGACTTAACATTCCCTCCACCCTTGTTATGACTGATTTACCATTCCCTCCACCCTTGTTATGACTGACTTACCATTCCCTCCACCCTAGTTATGACTGACTTACCATTCCCTCCACCCTTGTTATGACTGACTTACCATTCCCTCCACCCTAGTTATGACTGACTTACCATTTCCTCCACCCTTGTTTTGGCCTCCTCTATGATTTCTTGGCACCGCTTCATTCCCTCATCATTGACTAACGTCTTGTAAGCTTTGTTCACAGCTATAATTAAACACATGTGACACACATCAAGATGTAAGCAGACAATGAGTATTTAATATAACCAAACATCAACATTGGGTTGCATCTTGTCTAATTCTTTGGAACAATGCTGTAATCCACAGACAATGAAGTGGAAATACATGTTAAATCTAAGTAACACACAGACAATGAAGTGGAAATCTATGTTAAATCTAATCACTCTTATTTCTGTTTTGTAGGGTGATTCAATTGCACATGAGTCCACTGATTAACACTGTAAAGTGTTTGGACAGAGAGACAGATTGGTGCTGTACAAAAAGTGACCCTAAATGCTCACTCAATATGACTAGCAGTGACTAGTCATGGCCCTTCTGTTCTTGAGAAGAAGTTTAAAGATTTTCCCTACATATCCCAGGTTAACATTCAATTCCCTATTGTAACTCCATCCTACCATTGGGGCCATGATTTGGACAAACTTGAATCTTCATTATGTCTAAGTTTCAACTTTTATGACGTAGTGGTTATTGAAAATATCTTTAAACAACCCTGACCTAATTTTGTCTCTTTATTGTCATGGGGATGACCCTTCATCTGAACAAACCTGAACCCCTTCACCCCAAAACACTCTGTATAAAGTTTGATTGAAATTGATGTGGTTCTGAAGAAGATGAAATTGTGAAAAGTCTTCAACGCCCACAGACGATGGAGTTGACGTGAGATAATAAAGAAACATATTTCAAGTCCAGTTACTGGAATAAATGTGAAAAATTCGACATCTTTTTAAATAAACTAAGTTACCATCAAAGGCTTTTTGTGCTCGCACTAAGTCATCCTGATTCTTGTCTGGATGAACCAGTATTGACATCTAAAACAGAAAAGATCACTGAGGATTAATATTCATAGATACAACTATTCACATGTTTCACAAATACAGTTTTCACTTTAATAAGGAGGAATAATGCACCAGATAGATTTTATATGGATGAAAAGTGGTGTGCTACAATTATACTAATAAAGAGGGGTGTAATACCTTTATATTAATAGAAAGGTGATATATTTATACTAATAAAGAGGGGTGTGTTATCTTTATATTAATAGAAAGGTGATATATTTATACTAATAAAGAGGGGTGTGTTATCTTTATGTTATATATATACTAATAACGAGGGGCGTGTTACATTTATACTGATACAGAGGGGAATGTTCTACTACAATTTTACAAAATGTCTTGTAAATGATTTTTTAAATAGAGAAATAATTCCTATATTCCTGAAAGCCAATCAATTCAAAATGTAAAACAGTTGCTGGCTGCCGAAATTGTGTGTTTACCTGTCTATATTTCTTCTTGATATCTGCTAAAGGGGTATCCGGATCAATATCGAGTACCTAGAATAGACAAAACCGTCATATAGTAGAAACATTTTAAGATGGATGACCAGTGTACTGTGAATGATCTCCTTTGGCCAAAACATTGGGAATTCTGTCTTAGATCAGCAGGAATTCTGTCTTAGATCGGCAGGAATTCTGTCTTAGATCGGCAGGGCTTATCAGGTGTAATAGCAGCTGTGTTTATCCCTCAAATTAAAAATTTCTATGTTGAAGAATATTTTCTTTCACAGGTAAAAAACAAGCTCTGAAATCCACTACGGTTTACAGGGTATCAAGCTCTATAGTGGCAGTAAGTTCACTTGGAGAATATTTTCTAAAATTATACTTAGTCTAGTAAGGCCAATTCAACTTAATTGATAGATTATCATCCCCGCCCGCCCCTTAAAAATCGGACCGCCCTAATTTTGCGAAACTTGCAATTTCCAGAAAATTTTCATGCCCGACTCCGGTATAGCAAAAGTCAAAAGCTACATGAACGGTGAAGAAAATAGACATATCATATATGGTTTTCTTAATTTCTCGCGTTCTAACGAGTGTAAACCTTGAAAAAGTTTGGTATCTTTCTGTGTTTGAAATTAAAGCTTAACCTAGAATTTGTCTGTGAAATAAGCATAGATTGATATCCATCTAGCATTTATGATTAAATGACGCACTTCTGTTGACAAAACATTTTCTCAGAAAATAAAAATAAAAAAATAAAATCCTCACACCCACCCCATACTTTTTGGTGACTGTGGATGATAATCTTCTAATTAAGTTGAATTGGCCTAATAATTGCAATTAAAAAGCACTTTTTGAACTTCCATTCAGATTTACTTCCTCCTTGAATAGAAAATGGTTGTGTTTGTAAACATAACATTTTTAAAATGATGTCATTACTTAAATCATTATTTGCTTTGTGTGTCCTATGGTCATATCATGTAACTCTAGATTGAGACATCTATGCACTTTTGTAACTTACTTGTAAGTAGTTTAAAATTAGGACCAGAATTAGGGATAAATCAGAATACTACTGAGCCTAGGTCATTGTATGGTATAGAATTCTACCCCTTCCACCTTTAGCACCAGTAAAATTCTTAATATGGTCAGTTACTATCCAGGGCTAGACCAATAGCATTGCCCAACACTTGGGACAACCAATTTGTTGGATGGGTAAGCTAAATGGTGGGATTCGAACCTGTGCCCCCTGAATCTCGAGTCAGGTGCTCTACCATTTGAGCTATCTGGCCACCAGCGATTGAACCCGTCTGACTGCCACTTTGCTCCCTCCTTAAAGGTCTTCACCTCTAGAAGACATTAATTAACCCAGGATCTTTATCTGCTGGCAGGCATTTTCACCTGTCAGTTCCAGGGGCTGGTCTACGGTACCAAATGTAACAGAAGGGAGAAAATGCATCGAACCAGACAGGGATTCAAACCCAGGTTCTCTGAATCTCCAGTCAGCTAGGTGCTCTACCAACTGAGCTATCTGACCAACAGCGATTGAACCAGTCTGACCACCACACAGCATCTCAATCAAAACACTATAAAAATTGATATGTTTTTACCTATTAGAGCATATTTATATGTTATACAAGCAGTTATTATATTGTGTACTCACATCAAAAGGGTTGAGGTTGAAGTAAGTAGAGCCTGGCCTACTTAGTTTGTCAATCTGTTGTTTTGAAGTTAAAACCGAATCCCTATGTTCAATGGCCTTAACCTGTTTGAAAATAAATGTAAATGTTGCATACATTTTGAAAAGTTAACAACCCACATTTTGCATGTCAAATTTGTAAATTTAGATATTTGAAAATCAATCATAAACCAATCCTTTTCAATAATAAATGTATGGGACATGCAAAATTTTGAATTTCAATAAGCTATTTGATGTATTCATTTATGAAAATAACATTGTTTGCATTACTGAGGAAATTCGAGTAATCATAGTTTCATGAGTTCATGTTCAAGAGACATTGGCTACCTCTTGATAGAATGAATCAAACGCTTCTTCACCAGATCCGCTTGCTTCTTCATTCTTGTCATCTTTATTTTGTGTTTCGGTTGCCATTTTCAGAATTCCCAACGAAAAGAAAAACAACGAAGGGATTGAAATAATCTTCAAACACAGAAGAGTTCTACGACGGTGGCAAGTCGTTCTGAATTTGGAGCGAAAAAACAGAAAAACACAATGTCGGTTATTTTAGAGACTTCTCTCGGAGAAATCACCATTGATTTGTTTACTGACGAAAGGCCACGATGTACGTATATTTGACTTCTTGTGAAGGAATACCAAATATGCATGCCGCGAATACGGTAGCATCGGGATTTCGAATTTCCTCTGACCTAAACGGCATAATGAATTCCTTTTATTTATGTTGAATGTAACCAGTTAACTTGTTTGCTTGTAAAAATATATATTAGTCCTTATGCTAAGTTGAAAGGGTAGCTACTTTCAATAAAGAATTGCAGGAGTCGGCACTTTTATGAATAATTTTGGTCTACAATGCAATGTAAACAATAACCGCTGAGCTTCACGACTGCCAACTCCTGTACACTTACTGAGTTCGGGAGTTTCACAGGAGTCGGCAGTTTCATCTGTAAAGGTATACAATGTCACTGTGTTAATGTACAAGCTAATGACCAGAGTCAGTGATATTTTAGGCTCATTTTTAGTCCGAATTTCGGCCCTTTCCCCTCCTAAAACTTGCCATTTTCCCTCCAATTTAGTTTGCATTTCCCCCAATAATAAAAGTATGAAAGGAAAACATATTTGAAAAAATAGACATTTGATGTGAATTATATACATTATACATAAGACTTATCAAGGAGTTATGGGAATGATGATTTGGATAGAATAGTTGAAAATTTTAGAAGGTTAAAGAAAATTAGATGTGTAAAATAAAGATAATATAATGTTCGATATGAATTTAAAACTTATTTGCGATATGTTGACTGAAATGTTGACAATTTCCCCCAATTTGAAAGCCACAGGACCTTGTAAAAAATGTAGAAAAATCACTGGTAGTATATCAGTCTTTAAAAAATGGCAGCTGACCTGATCATTAAAAGTTTTACATTCAAGTGTTTATTTATCTGCATTACTGAAAATAATGATTAAATGCACAGTGGCATGATTTCAATGTCATGCTCGCAGAGCTCAGTGGTTTACAGTTTAAGCATTTATTGATAAAACTGTCTGGAAAATGAAAAAAATGCAGTAAACCGTTCGGCTTATTATGAATAAAACATTGGTCAATGTAAATGTAAGCATTAGATCTATAGGAACATGTATTACAGATGCAGATCAAGCCAAAGGAGAGATCTGAAGATAGTAGTAATAAATCTTACACATACCAAAGCATGATTAAAAAATATTAACATACAAAAAAAAACCCCAAAACACCCGAGACTTGAAGTATACATCTTTATTTGTGCATGTCCTAATGTTTGCTTATATTGTTGAGCCACTATTAACGTTCCAAGCTTAGGATCGAGTCTCACCTCTATATGAGTAGGGTGACATGTGAGCAGTGTTGTCCATAAGCCTTGTGTGACTTCATATTTCTAGGATTCTATTTTATGTGAATATTTTTAGATCTTTTTATTATAACTAATTATTTCTCTTTATTCTAGGTTGTATGAATTTTTTGAAGCTATGTAAAATCAAGTACTACAATTTTTGCCTCTTTTATTCTGTACAGGTAAGTCTCAAAATGCATAGAAAAAACATTGCAAAAATTTAAAACAGATGGAGTTATGTATATTTGTCACGGATCATGATATACTTATATAATCACACACTGTGACACAATATGTGTTTATCACTCGACACGGACTGTTATATAATCACACGCAGTGACAAAATATGTATTTATCACTCGACACGGACTGCCATGATATACTTATATAATCACACACTGTGTTACAATATGTGTTTATCACTCGACACGGACTGCCATGCTATACTTATATAATCACACGCAGTGACAAAATATGTATTTATCACTCGACACGGACTGCCATGATATACTTATATAATCACACACAGTGTCACAATATGTGTTTATCACTCAACACGGACTGTTATATAATCACACGCAGTGACAAAATATGTATTTATCACTCGACACGGACTGCCATGATATACTTATATAATCACACACTGTGTTACAATATGTGTTTATCACTCGACACGGACTGCCATGCTATACTTATATAATCACACGCAGTGACAAAATATGTATTTATCACTCGACACGGACTGCCATGATATACTTATATAATCACACACAGTGTCACAATATGTGTTTATCACTCAACACGGACTGTTATATAATCACACGCAGTGACAAAATATGTATTTATCACTCGACACGGACTGCCATGATATACTTATATAATCACACACAGTGACACAATATGTGTTTATCACTAGACACGGACTGCCATGATATACTTATATAATCACACACAGTGTCACAATATGTGTTTATCACTCAACACGGACTGCCATGATATACTTATATAATCATGCACAGTGTCACAATATGTATTTATCACTAGACACGGACTGTTATATAATCACACACTGTGACACAATATAGTGATTCCCACAGCAGCTTCAAAAGGGCAGGGAAAATTAGTACCTCAGACAGGGGCAGAAGGGAACCCTCGCTTGGTTCGGGGTATTAAACATCACATCCTCACAAGTCAAGGTTTTGTGATTTGGAATTGTATTTGTTCATGAAAATGCTTAATGCACTCTTCAAAAAATTGTACAATTATAAAACAAAGTAACAATGAATGAAATAATTCTTTTTAATCTGTTACCAGGGAAACAAAGCCCGGTGGGTAGTAATTTTATATGGTTTTTTAAATGTTTATGGTCCAAATATTATGTTTAAAGTAAAAATTTTCTGATGTAGACCTTGTAAAGCTGCTCAATATGCATTTTTGTTGCCATGGCAACCAATTTAAATTTTATTAAAGATATAAAAAGTAATATTTTTTGCGTTTTAAAATAAAAAATTTCTACCAACTAGTATAATCTTATAAATAATACTCTTTCTAAAAATTCTACCAGCTTTTTACCCCATAAATTTGCCTCGATTAGTTTTTATAGCACTAATATTCCCGTTTGTACAAAGATCACGTAAATGTAAAACATTACAAAAATAAACCCATCTGGTCAAAAAACAACACGGGCGATTTTTTTTTAAAAAGTCAAATTTTCAAAAGATAAATTCCTACTGAACATACTGATATGCAACGTGACTTTGTTTGCTACATGTCAAAATGTCGCAAACCTTACCTTAAGTTATTTGTTACTCATAAATGAAAATATTTTAACTCCTGTTTTTGTTAACTGTTGATCGAGTACATGCAATTCCCCATCACTTAAAATTTTCGTTCGGAAGATCAACACTGAAAGACGTCATTTGAAAGTTTAATTGAAGCTGCACGATGTTTCAGGAATTTCTGTTCCTTGTTTTGAAATATTGCACAGAGTCAGTTGACACTGGAATCATGGTTAATTGATATGGGTTATATTATATTTTACCCATATTTATTAAAATTTTATTTTGATACGGTAAAATAGTCTTGTCACACGATCTCTGCAAAATTGAGTTGTCTCTCTTGTTTATCTGATTTACATATCGCTAATTATAGATATTATATCTAACAACTTTTGACGTATCAGAAGAATTTTAATAATCTTCTAGATATTATTAAGAATGTTATTTCCATAGATGAATACTTAGTGTTCGTGTTTTAAAAATGAATTTCCAAGTATTTTTGTGTGCAAAATCGCCGAGGAATTACTACACAAATTGATAATAAAACTGACATCTCTCTTGTGATAAAAGCAGTGAAGGAATGGTGTGCCACGAAATGACATGGGTTTCAAATGGCTTTTCTCAAACTGCTCGTAATAACCCCTTCTTACTTCTTGGGGTACACAAGAGCGCGTGCCAATCCGCGCATCTAGCTAGCTAGGTTCACTTCAGTCGTGTACCGATTCTAAGTGGTTCACCGTAAAAGCAAAATGGTAAATGCATATATATAGTGATGAAAAGAAAATGGTCACCATCTTTTTTTTTTTCAAATTGAAAAACTTGTCACAATATCATACCGAACAAATTTCGCGAGATTGAAGTAGTATAAACTTTTTTTTGAAAATGATACCATACTTAGAAGTTTCTACGGATGTTTACCGTTATCACGTGCTTCCAATTATCGGATTAGACACAAGTGATCAATTACGATCTGTTCAATTTACCTGGTCAAATACTGCATGATTATGATCTAAAACGAACTTCACAAAAGAAACAGATGTTTGTAATTGGGGTACAAAAATGGGAATTTTTGTGTTGTCTTGAATGGCAAAAGGGCAGCAATTTTTTGTTTCAAATTTGGGAAAGGGCAGAGGGGCGGCGGCAAAAGGTGGCAGGGCGGGGCGCCCCTCTGAAACTGTTTAAGGGAATCCCTACAATATGTATTTATCACTCGACACGGACTGCCATGATATACTTATATAATCACACACTGTGTCACAATATGTATTTATCACTAGACACGGACTGCCATGATATACTTATATAATCACACACTGTGTCACAATATGTATTTATCACTCGACACGGACTGTTATATAATCACACATTGAATTTCTTGATTGGTTGTTTCGGTTTAACAAGGTTTCGACAATATTTCAGTCCTTTTACGGTGGTAAAGATTTTGTTTTTTGATGGCTCCCAGTGAGCCTACTATTTTTCAAAAAACAGAAACGACCTTTGGCATACCTAGAGGAGTGTGATTCTTGACACGGGCCACACTTTAATGTCCCATCTGACCTACATATGAAATGTCTTGATAGATTTATTTATCAAATGATCAGGAATTTGGATTGGTCCAGATAATCTTCTCTGGTGTGTACCTCAGAGTGAATTCACCTAAATATTAACTTTAGGAGGTTTATGTGGGATTTCTCTGGTGTGTACCTCAGAGTGAATTCACCTAAATATTAACTTTAGGAGGTTTATGTGGGATTTCCCTCTTGACCAACCACAGATTTTTTGACATTTTTATTAGGGCCCCGCATGAAATGCGGGAAGCCCTATAGTAATCACACTGTCCGTCCGTCAACACTTTCTTTGTGACCCGATAACTCAAACAGTTTTTATCGTACAGTTTTCAAAATTTGTACAGAAATAACGTACAATAAGAGGAAGAAGCCTATAGATTTTGGGGTCATTTCACTTTGTCTGTCTGTCTGTACGGCATGATCTTTTTTATTATTAACACTTTTTTTTGTGACACAATAACTCATACAGTTTTCATTGTACAGTTTTCAAATTTTGTACAGAAATACTTTACAATAAGAGGAAGACACCTATAGATTTTGGGGTCATGTCACTTTGTCTGTCTGTCTGTATGTCATCATCTTTGTTATTATGAACACTTTCTTTGTGACACGATAACTTAAACAGTTTTCATTGCACAGTTTTCAAATTTTGTACAGGAATAATTTACTATAAGAGGAAGATACCTATAGATTTTGAAGTCATGTCACTTTGTCTGTCTGTTTGAATGTCTTCATCTTTCTTATTATGACCGTATTCATTTACCACTGTCTAAGGGAGATAATTCAATTTGAATTATGATATGCATTGTATCGTTATATAGAAAATTTACAAGAAATAACTCTACAACATTGTGTATGTGTATATATTTGTTTTTTTTTTAATGTGATATAAAAAATGCTTGATGTTACATGTATATTGAATTAAAACACGTCATTCCCAGTCAACAACTTTCAATCAAGATCGGAATACGAAATAAAATTTCGTATATCCGGTTGCAAAGTGAAACTACTTCATGCTTCAAGTTATTGAATTATGTAGTAATTGCACGCTACACATTAGAGAACTGCTCCTTTTAATAAAAAAAGTCACAAAATAGATACAAAATGAGTGTACCTTATTCATTACTGTCACCGAGCTTTCGTCGGCGAAAATCTCGAAATAGCGTGTTTCACTGCGCTTGTTGACGGTAAGGTCCACATTTTATGCGTGAGTATTTTGATATTTGCTTATGAAATTTTTGCACATACATGGTATGTCTTGGCTAGGAATATTGGAAACTTTCTCACCTATGTATGTAAAGACATTTTAATCTCTATTTTTAAAATTGTAAACACTTTTATCAAATGACAATGTTTGAAAACACTTAGAGCCCCGATGTCAGAATTTCCTTTTCCAAGACATCAATATGTCAAATTCATAATCCTTTTCGAATAGTATGTACCATATTTTGTACCAGTTATCCACTTTGAATCCCTTATTACAATGGGATTTTGTTGCACTCTGTTGTGTTTGAGTGGATGTCATGAGTGTGTGTCAAACAAAAGTAATTTAAATTGAATAAGTCTCTCACAAATATGCTTCATGATTCCTTTTTCACAAATTGGCATTCCAATGTATCTTTATATATCATTAATTCTAACATATATACCAGCCCCAAACATTGCTATATCAAATACAGATGTTACTTTCCTCTAATAACCCTCGGCGTGGCCCTTGCTGACCGTGTCAGTTTTCTAGTTCACCAATCAAATTGCGCATTTTAAATCATGTATTGAGAAGTCAATGCCATTAATGGCTTTACCAAACAATACGAGTCATCATTCGTGATGAAATCACTATCAAGTCAAAAATCTAAAAGACAATTTATTACTGTTTCTAGGTTTTGACTGTTGAAATTATACTGTTATAATGTGTTAGAATTCATTGATGGAATAAAAAAATAGATTGTGAAAACTGATCTAAAATTCTTGATCATTTGATTAAGCAGTTATTGATTTTTGATTTGGTCTGCTTGTGACTATATTGACCTTGTCAGGTATTGGTTGACCTCGGGCCTATGACCTCAGTCAACCAATAGTCAAACTAGGTCCATATAGTCACGAATATATCTCACCAAATGTCAGTCTTTGTATAATGAATAGATATTAGCATGTAAGCTTACAAGGTCAGTCTTTGTATAATGAATAGATATTAGCATGTAAGCTTACAAGGTCAGGAAGTTGTAATGATGGTTATTGTAAAGTATTTTTATTTGTAATTGATTGCAGAGAAATCTTGTGGCTCAGACGGGGGACCGAACAGGAACTGGACGGGGTGGAGAGTCCATCTATGGGTGGGTGCTTCCACTGAATGGTCATGAATGGCAATGATGCATGCTATCATAAATCACGATGCTATAGAGTATAATGAATGAGAATGTACCAGTCTGAATGATACACGGCACAATGAATTGCATTGATACATGATTAGATAAGGCCAATTCAACTTAATTGATAGATTATCATCCCCGCCCGCCCCTCAAAAATTGCCCGCCCCGAATTTTTTTATTTTGCGAAACTTGCGATTTCCGGAATATTTTCATGTCCGACTCCGGTATTTACACTTCTTGTTTATGTTTCAGGTATAGGAACGTGAAAAGTCACGTGAAGAAAATAGATTTATATGGTTTTCTTAATTTCTCACATTTAACCTGGAATTAGTGTATGAAAATAGCATAGATTGATATCCATCTGCCATTAAATGATGCGGATCTGTTGGGAAAAAAAACTCGTTTGTCTTTAATATTTTTCTCAGCAAATAAAAATTTAAAAATAAAATCCTCCCACCTGCCCCATACTTTTTGCTGACCCTGGATGATAATCTACTAATTAAGTTGAATTGGCCTAATTTGTAAATCACAATGATATACAGAGGAATGAATGAGAATGTACCAGTCTGAATGATACATGGTACGAGGAATTGCATTGATACATGATTAGATAATTTGTAAATCACAGTGTTATTAGTGTAGATAACAAATCACAATGTTATTAGTGTAGATAACAAATCACAGTGTTATTAGTGTAGATAACAAATCACAATGTTATTAGTGTAGATAACAAATCACAGTGTTATTAGTGTAGATAACAAATCACAATGTTATTAGTGTAGATAACAAATCACAATGTTATTAGTGTAGATAACAAATCACAATGTTATTAGTGTAGATAACAAATCACAATGTTATTAGTCTAGATAACAAATCACAGTGTTATTAGTGTAGATAACAAATCACAATGTTATTAGTCTAGATAACAAATCACAATGTAATTAGTGTAGATAACAAATCACAATGTTATTAGTGTAGATAACAAATCACAATGTTATTAGTCTAGATAACAAATCACAATGTTATTAGTCTAGATAACAAATCACAATGTTATTAGTGTAGATAACAAATCACAGTGTTATTAGTGTAGATAACAAATCACAATGTTATTAGTGTAGATAACAAATCACAATGTTATTAGTGTAGATAACAAATCACAATGTTATTAGTGTAGATAACAAATCACAATGTTATTAGTGTAGATAACAAATCACAGTGTTATTAGTGTAGTCACAATGTTATTAGTCTAGATAACAAATCACAATGTTATTAGTGTAGATAACAAATCACAATGTTATTAGTGTAGATAACAAATCACAATGTTATTAGTCTAGATAACAAATCACAGTGTTATTAGTGTAGATAACAAATCACAATGTTATTAGTCTAGATAACAAATCACAGTGTTATTAGTGTAGATAACAAATCACAGTGTTATTAGTCTAGATAACAAATCACAATGTTATTAGTGTAGATAACAAATCACAATGTTATTAGTCTAGATAACAAATCACTAAGATACACTGAAGAAATAAATTTAAGTTTGTGAGTAAAATGTCCACATTTTACACAAGAATATGAGATATAAGGAATCACAATGGTATAAAATATAATCTGGCATTCAATACACAACTCTCACGGTGAACTTGTGCATAGAAAGGTTTTCTATCCACTATAAGGGATCAACACTTTCTTTCAGAAAATTATATGGGGACCAAGCCAAATTTTTTGAGATGGAGCTGGCACCCCGAATGAAGCATTCCCGTGCTGGTTTGGTATCCATGGTAAACAATGGGCAGAATATGCATGGATCTCAGGTAACCCACGGGGATTAATGAAATTAATGATAAATTATTTCACCAGGATCTCGGGGTGTAACCCAAGAGATTAAAAAAAAAAAGTTAAATCGTTTCACCAGGATGTGAGTTAATAAAAATAATGATAAATCATTTCACTGGGATCTTGGGTAACCCACAAGGTAATGTTTTCTGTGGAAAGTTATTCAGATAAATCATTTCACTGGGATCTTGGGTAACCCACAAGGTAATGTTTTCCGTGGAAAGTTATTCAGGACATAAAGTTTGTATCTTTAAATGAAGGTATACAAAATAAAGTAATATAAAGTTGTTTGTTTGATGGCGGTATAAAAACAGCGAAGATTGAGGGTAATTTCTGCCTCATGCTACCATTGTTTATGTACAAATAGCCTAGTCTAAAATCCCTCAAAACCGAAACACTGACTGTTGCGTTTTATGACACAATAACATGCAGAACGTTGCAATTGAACTATGCGGTGCAGTTCCCATCCCAGACTGCATAAAAATATAAACCCACAATAGTTTCTAAGTGAATATGTAAAATACTATCCAAAAAGTAAGTCATATATATGTACATTCAATACAGTATACTGTAATTGGCGTATGTTCCATGCAATCAATTATTTTCGTGTAGATTATAATATACTACACATGATTCTATGTGATCTATTATTTTCATGTAAAAGATTATGCGTATTGTAAGTAGTTGAATTTTTGACTAGTAGTTAGGATGGAGTGGGAGGGAATTTTTGACTAGCAGTTATAGGAGGGAGTGGGGGGATTTTTGACTAGCAGTTAAGAGGGAGTGGGAGGGAATTTTTGACTAGCAGTTAAGAGGAAGTGGGAGGGCATTTTTGACTAGCAGTTAGGAGGGAGTGGGAGGGAATTTTTGACTAGCAGTTAGGAAGGAGTGGGGGGGGGGGGAATTTTTGACTAGTAGTTAGGAGGGAGTGGGAGGGAATTTTTGACTAGCAGTTAGGAGGGAGAGGGAGGTAATTTTTTATCAGTAGTTAGGAAGGAGTGGGGGGGGGGGGGAATTTTTGACTAGCAGTTAGGAGGGAGTGGGAGGGAATTTTTGACTAGCAGTTAGGAGGGAGTGGGAGGGAATTTTTGACTAGCAGTTAGGAGGAGGTGGGAGGGAATTTTTTATCAGCGGTTAGGAGGGAGTGGGAGGGGATTTTTGACTAGCAGTTAGGAGGGAGTGGGAGGGAATTTTTGACTAGCAGTTAGGAGGGGGTGGGAGGGAATTTTTTATCAGCAGTTAGGAGGGGGTGGGAGGGAATTTTTTATCAGCAGTTACTGTTAAGAGGGAGTGGGAGGGGATTTTTGATCAGCAGTTACTGTTAGGAGGGAGTGGGAGGGGATTTTTGATCAGCAGTTACTGTTTGGATGGAGTGGGAGGGGATTTTTGATCAGCAGTTACTGTTAGGAGGGGGTGGAAGGGGATTTTTGATCAGCAGTTACTGTTTGGATGGAGTGGGAGGGGATTTTTGATCAGCAGTTATTGTTTGGATGGAGTGGGAGGGGATTTTTGATCAGCAGTTACTGTTAGGAGGGAGTGGGAGGGGATTTTTGATCAGCAGTTACTGTTAGGAGGGGGTGGGAGGGGATTTTTGATCAGCAGTTACTGTTAGGATGGAGTGGAGGGTGATGAATGACATTCTTCAGTAGTGCTGATTCAGCACTAGATTTATTTGTGTTAATGTAAGGAATTTTGTTTCAGTTCTTCATAACTCTGGCAGACAATCTGGACTACCTGGATGGTAAGCACACCGTGTTTGGGGAGATAGCGGAGGGAATGGACGTCCTGATGAAAATTAACGAGGCGTACTGCGATGAAGAAAACAGACCTTTCAAAGATATCAGGTAATATAATGAAAATCGTATTTCACTGAAATGAAAAGGGTTACAAATTTCACAACAAACTGTCTTTCAGCAATTCTGTTTCTTCATTCATCCGGATATATTCATATTTCCAATGTTTTTGGCTTCCATATCTTTACCAGTTGAAATGATAGCCATTTTCTCATGAATGTGAACAATGTGCATATGAATCTTGATAAATATATATATTATGAAGATTTAATGGCTGGGACTATTCCAAAAGAAATGAAAGTGAAATTTAAATATCAAAAATAAATTTCATTTTAGAAAATACAATGTACATGAGGGTATGAACAGCGATGCTTTACACCAGCATGCTTGTCATGAAGTGCTAATGGGCGTCATGAATTATGCTGGCAAAAAGCGCCTTACTTCATGCCCTCATGTATTTTCAAAACTGAAATTTATTTCTGAATTATTTCTTTATTGTTTGGCTTTTCACTGAGAAAAACATGGTACCATTTTGATTACATCTCATATTGGGGTGGGGGGGGGGTATGTTTTTTATACAAATGTTTGTCTTTTTGAATGATTGAATATTTTGATGTGGTTGTTTTGGACTGAAATCAAACTATATCACATGATTAATATAAACAGGATATACCACACGATTATATTAGATGATCCGTACGATGATCCGGATGGACTGGAAGTTCCTGACAAGTCTCCGGAACCTACCAAGGAACAGCTGGATGTAAGTCTTCAGTAATCTAACAATACCAAGGAACAGCTGGATGTAAGTCTTCAGTAATCTAACAATACCAAGGAACAGCTGGATGTAAGTCTTCAGTAATCTAACAATACCAAGGAACAGCTGGATGTAAGTCTTCAGTAATCTAACAATACCAAGGAACAGCTGGATATAAGTCTTCAGTAATCTAACAATACCAAGTCAACAAGAGCTCCTTAAAAATAGGACTGGGACGATGCATTTAAATATGGATGATATGCGTATCAATAAAAATCAATGTCAACTATTGATGTTAAATTTACAGACATGTTGATCTGGAATCTGCTTATTTGGTTTTAAATTCTAGAATTTTCAGCCTCTAAGATTTTAAGGCTTGAATATGGAGATCGGAGTGGTCTACCCTATTTAGACAGCAAAAATTAAGTCCCTTATGTAGGTCTTCAAACAATCTGATACCCCCCCCCCCCTTTTCCTTACACTTCTCAGGCCTGATGAGTGTAAGAAGAGGGGGGTGGGGGTAATCAGACTATTTTCAAAATAGTTCAGCTGAACTTAAGAGATTAGATATCATGATACTACATATTATATTAATACAGCTGTATTTAGATAGATGTATGTTTCTGTACAGATGAAACCTACGCTGCCCCAGCCCTCATATACAATTTGTGTGTGTGTTAATGTACAATGTGTCAATGTTGATACATCCTAGAGGACACCTGTGCTTTGTTTTCACAATAGATATAGAATATGTAACATGAGAACTGTCAGTCTCGTATATTTCCTACAAGACTATATTTCTGCGATCTCGCCTTGTCAATGAGTAAGACATTATTTTCACAACTGCTCAATTAGGTCAACATAAACATATATGTATACAAAACTGTTCACTAAAACCTTATTTTTGCATCAGGGAAATCTCTCAAATTTATTTTGAAATACAGTTCTCTAGACAGAATGTAGTCCTGTTGTCTATATACCTGTACATGTACGTACATTTTCATCAACAGACTGTAAGAATCGGAGCAGATGAGGAGGTGGACGATTTTAAAGGAATGACAGATGAAGAAGTAAAGGAGTTGTTAGAGGAGAAAGAGGCCAAAGCAAATGCCCAGATCCTAGAAATGGTGAGAGTTTATTCTGTATTCTGTTCCACAGTTATGTCTAGATCCTGGAGATGGTGAGAGTTTATTCTGTATTCTGTTCCACAGTTATGTCTGGATCCTGGAGATGGTGAGAGTTTATTCTGTATTCTGTTCCACAGTTATGTCTAGATCCTGGAGATGGTGAGAGTTTATTCTGTATTCTGTTCCACAGTTATGTCTAGATCCTGGAGATGGTGAGAGTTTATTCTGTATTCTGTTCCACAGTTATGTCTAGATCCTGGAGATGGTGAGAGTTTATTCTGTATTCTGTTCCACAGTTATGTCTAGATCCTGGAGATGGTGAGATTTTATTCTGTATTCTGTTCCACAGTTATGTCTGGATCTTAGAAATGGTGAGAGTTTATTCTGTATTCTGTTCCACAGTTATGTCTAGATCCTGGAGATGGTGAGAGTTTAGTGTAAGAGATGGTGACATCAAACCTGGTGTTCTGTCCCCTGTTTAATAATTCATCATTGTAAGAGTTGTTTTTCTTATTAGAAAGGCCGAATGACCTGCAACATTCAACATTTTGGTGGAGTCACCTGGAATATCTTGACATAAACCAAACTTGTATTTGTGGTTTCTTATGAATGATGTACCTGCATTACTGTTAGATGGCCATTATTTTAAGTATAACAGATCTGTTTAGTTTTGTATATAGTTTATACTGAATAATGTGTTGCACACTATGCTCTGGTTTGAAGACTACATGAAGTGGCGTTTGTTTTGTTGACCAGGTGGGTGATCTCCCAGACGCTGAAGTGAAACCAGAGGACCATGTTCTCTTTGTCTGTAAACTGAATCCTGTAACAACGGACGAGGACCTGGAAATTATATTCTCCAGATTTGGTCCAATCAAAAGGTACCCCAAAGTAAACATGCTATTAAATATTATTTTGTAATTACATTCCCTATATTTTTGCCTTTGATATCTGTACAAATTATAATGAGATACATTTCTTCGTGTGAACAGTGTGTGCGTATGAATCTTGATAAATGTAGTACATCTGCTTTGAATTGACAATTGGAAATTCTGACAGAAATGAAAGTAGAATGTAAATATAAAAAATAAATTTCATTTTTGAAAATACTTGAGGGTATAAACTGCATCGCTGCATGCCGGCATACTTTTCATGGAGCGCTTGAGAAGCATTGCAATTCATACCTTCATGCATTTTCAAAACTGAAATTTATTTCTTAAATGAATGCACAGTTTTTGAGTTGACCAGTAGTTGTTTCCCTTTCTTGAACTCTTGCGTATTATGGGATGAAAAAGAGTTTTGTACACTTGCAGTGGGTACGAATGCGTTCACATACTGATTAAAGGAATATAAATAGCTCTTACGCAATCAACCGAACTGCAGGGAAACACAGATTTAGTCAATTTACGAATATCTAAGAAAAAAGTAGCTTAAACAAAAATCAAAATTCACTATCTTTCTTAGATGTTTGAACATGTTGAAGAGGAAGTAAATATTAAATGCTTATATAGTTGGATAGTGTACTTAAAACAATTTCTTCTTTATACGGTCAATTTAATATATACCACTGACTGATATAATGATAAACAAAATCCACACTTTTTAGCTCTTCTGAGCCGAAGGCTCAAAGAGCTAATGCTATGGCCATTTGTGCGGTGTGCGTAAACTTTTTAGAAAAAGGGCTATAACTCAAGAACCCCTTGGCCAATTTTTTTCAAATTTGTTACAGGGTATCATTGGCCCAAGGGCTTTCATACATACTAAATAAAAGGATGTGACCCTTTAACAAGGGGAGATAATCTGGAAAATACAAACAAAAGTAGTGGTTGCTAAAAAATCTTCTTCTCAAGAACCACAGGGCAGATTATCACCAAACTTACACATAAGGATGAGGATATGTTGTAGATTAAAAATTGTTCAAGGTATTACCCTGGGGCAAAGGGCGTGGTCTCAAGGTCACTTCAAAGTTGACCTAACTTTATAAATTTTTTAAATTCCTTAAATCTTAGATATTTTAGTCATTATAAGGACTAGGATCATCAAATTTTGACAGTTGATGCATCTTAGGACTTTGTGTCAAGTTGTCTCAAAAGTAGGTCACGGTGACCTACTTTTTGAATTTTACAGGTATTTATTTTAAAATTAATTTTGATGCATATCTTAGACACTTTGAAGCCTATGATCATCAAAACTTGTCAGTTGGTGGATCATGGGACCTTGAAATGCGTCAACTGAAAAATAGGTCACCGTGACCTACTTTCTCAATTTTATGGCTTATCATTTATAGATATATTTTAAGTTGTTATTTCAAATACCGAGAGGTTTAGAATCATCAAATCTTGTAAGTTGATGCATCTTGAGGCCTTGAAACATATTTATAAAAAAAGTAGGTCACAGTGACCTACTTTTTGAATTTTGCAGATATTAAAATTACACATTTTCAATTTTAGATGCATATTTTGGGCACTGTAAAACCTAGGATCATCAAACTTTGTCAGTTGATGAGTCTTCAGTCTTCGGTTTGTGTCACCGTGACCTACTTTTGGTATTTGACAGCTAAATTACTATATTTCAGACACTATTTGACCTACAATCATCAAACTTTGTCAGTTGATGCATCTTGAGTCTTCGGAGTGTATCGACCAAAAAGTAGGTCACTGTGACCTAGTTTTGGCATTTGACAGTTATATTTATATATTTCAGTCACTAATTGACCTACAATCATCAAACTTTGACAGTTGATGCATCTTGAGTCTATGGAGTGTGTCGACCAAAAAGTAGGTCACCTTGACCTACTTTTGGAATTTGACGGCTATATTTATATATTTCAGATACTATTTGACCTACAGTCATCAAACTTTGTCAGTTGTTGGGTCTTGCATGTTTGAAGGGTGTTGACGAAAAAGTAGGTCACCTTGACCTACTTTTGGAATTTGACAGCTATATTTATATATTTCAGATACTATTTGACCTACAGTCATCAAACTTTGTCAGTTGATGGGTCTTGCATGTTGGGAGTTCGCTGACCAAAAAGTAGGTCACCATGACCTACGATTGGAATTTGACAGCTATATTTCAATATTCAGATACTAATTGGCTTAAGATCATCAAACTTTGTCAGTTGATATTTCTTGGGTTCTCAAAATGTGTAAATCAAAAAGTAGGTCACATTGACCTTTTTTGAATTCTTAGGATTTAACTAAAGATTTAGAATACTAAGAGGCTAAGAATAGAAATGGTGGGGTTGTACAATTTATCAGAAGAGCGATTCTAGGCCCTTGGGCCTCTTGTTACTTTTATCGTCATCATACAAAACTAGTCTGTAGTACACATATACATCCTGTACCCACCCAAGCATTCAATACCAATATAACACTGAATGTACCTCCATCACAGAAGAGCTGATATACCGGATATTGCATATTAATAGGACTGTAACCTTGTTAAGGGGAGAAATGATTTGCACGTCATGTGAATTTTGACTGAATATTGACTGAATATTGAATGTGAATATCCTTTGTAAATATTATCTGAAGTTGGCATAGAATATGAAATCAATGGATTCTCTTTACAACAGAATGCAGGGGACAAAGGAAATAATTCATGATATATCAACAATCTGAAGACCAGCTGGTTGCACAGGTTATCACTAACTATTCAGAAGTTATTTCCAAAGATTAAGTTTTCAAAAGTAGGCCAAACCCCAAGGTCACGAGGTCATAAACTTTGGTACCAAAAGAAAAGTTTTGTCACAAGGGATACACATGTAACATATGAAATCTCTAGAACCATTCAGAAATTAATGACCAAGGTTAAAGTTTTTCAAAAGTAGGCTAAACCCCAAGGTCATATGGTAAAAAAAAAAGCTACATAAAGAAAGGTCTTGTCAAAGGGAATACAGGTACATGTATGTCAAATATGAAAGCCTTATCACCATCCATAAGGCCAATTCAACTTAATTAGTAGATAATCATCCAGGGTCAGCAAAAAGTAGGGGGGGGGATTTTAGTTTTTAGCTCTTCTGAGCCAAAGGCTCAAAGAGCTAATCATATGGCCATATGTCTGGTGTGCGGTGTGCGTCAACTTTTTGGAAAAAGGGCTATATCTCAAGAACCCCATGGCCAATTTTTGTCAAATTTGTGACAGGGTATCCTTGGCCCAAGGGCTTTCATTTGTACTAAAACTAGGGTTGTGACCCTTTAACAAGAGGAGATAATTATGAAAATGCAAACAAAAGTAGTGATTGCTAAAAAATCTTCTTTTCAAGAACCACTGGGCAAAACATCACCAAACTTATGCATAAGGATGAGGATAGGTTGTAGATAAAAATTTGTTCAAGGCATCATCCTGAGGCAAAGGGTGTGGTCTCAAGGTCACTTCAAAGTTGACCTTAAATTTTGTTTTGTTAAAACTTTGATATTTTGCTTAGTATAAGGACTAGGATCAGCAATTTTGTCAGTTGATGCATCTTAGGACCTAATATCACGTTGTCTCAAAAGTAGGTCATGGTGACCTACTTTTTGAATTTCGCAGGTAATTATTATTAAATGGATTTTGATGCATATCTTGGACACTTTTGAGCTTATGATCATCAAAAGTTGTCAGTTGATGGATCATGGAACCTTGAACTGCCTCATGTGAAAAGTATGTCACCATGACCTACTTTCTGAATTTTATGGCTAATCATTTATGAATACATTTTAGGTTGTTATTTCAGATACCGAGAGGTTTAGAATCATCAAACCTTGTAAGTTGATGCGTCTAGAGGCCTCGAAACATATTTTTTTAAAAGTAGGTCACAGTGACCTACTTTTTGAATTTTGCAGACATTCAAATTTCACATTTTCAATTTTAGATGCATATTTTGGACACTGAAAGCTAGGATCATCAAACTTTGTCAGTTGATACATCTTGAGTCTTCATAGTTTGTTGACCAAAAAGTAGGTCACCGTGACATACTTTTAGAATTTGACAGCTATATTTTAATATTTCAGATACTATTTGACTTACAATTATCAAACTTTGTCAGTTGATGCATGTTGAGTCTTTGGAGTGTGTCGACCAAAACATAGGTCACTGTAGCCTTCTTTTGGAATTTGACGGCTATATTTGAATACTATTTGACTTGTCAGTTGATGCATCTTGAGTCTCCAGTGTGTCAACCAAAAGTAGGTCACCATGACCTACTTTTGGACAGTTACATTTAAATTTTCAGGTACTATTTGACTTAACATCATCAAACTTTGTTAATTGATGAATCTTGGTTAGTGAGAATTTTTGCCTGTTCCACAATGTATCAGAAGATCCCATGGGCCTCTTGTTTAATTTCTATTTTCTGAGAAAAATATTAAAATTAATTTTTGTCAGTGCCAGATAGATATCAATCTATGCTTATTTCACAGAGCAATTCCAGTTAAGCTTTAATTTCAAACACAGAAAGGTAGCAAACTTCTTGAAGATATGAAGAACATCAATCCCTTCCTTTCATTTACGCCCGTAAGAATGTGAGAAATTAAGAAAACCATATCTATTTTCTTCATGTTGCTATACCGGAAATGTAAACAAGTGTAAATACCGGAGTCGGACGTGAAAATATTCCAGAAATTGCAAATTTCGCAAATTAAAAAAATTCAGGCTGGCCAAATTTTGAGGGCCGGATGGAGATGATAATCTATCAATAAAGTTGAATTGGCCTAAAGGTTAAAGTTTCTACAGACAAACAAAAAAACTATATGCCCCTAAATCTCCAATTACTGGGCATAGAAATGTTTATTCTAGGATGTTCACTAAAATTCTGCACCAGCATATGTGAATTCAGCCCGTGAAGCAATATACCCACACACGATCGACCCAACAATTAATTTTTCGCTGTATGACATTACAGTAGTTGTACCCTTATTTATTTTTCTTGATTTGTCTGATGATTCATATTGGACTCATTCAGTCAAACTTCCTGAATGAAAATGGTGTCAATGTACTTTCAGCTGCGAAGTGATCAGAGATCAGAAATCAAAAGAGTCTTTACAGTATGCATTTATTGAATTTGAAAAGGTAAGAACTGGCATATTACCCACGATGTCAAAAATAAATCTGCCCACACGTAAAAGGTAAGAACTGGCATATTACCCACAATGTCAAAAATAAATCTGCCCACACGTAAAAGGTAAGAACTGGCATATTACCCACAATGTCAAAAATAAATCTGCCCACACGTTTCTTAAAAATGTAATGAGAAGTTCAAATATGTGTTCTGTTTTGAAAATTAACAAGAATTATATTTTAGATGCTAGGGTTTACTGCATAGGTTTGATGGGTGTATAGAGTACTTAAAAGTCTATATTGACTTGTTATACAGTAATTATATATCTATATTGACTTGTTATACATTAATTATATATCTATATTGACTTGTTATACAATATCTATATTGACTTGTGTTAAATCTATATTGACTTGTTATACAGTAATTATATATCTATATTGACTTGTTATACAGTAATTATATATCTATATTGACTTGTTATACAGTAATTATATATCTATATTGACTTGTTATACAATATCTATATTGACTTGTGTTAAATCTATATTGACTTGTTATACAGTAATTATATATCTATATTGACTTGTTATACAGTAATTATATATCTATATTGACTTGTTATACAGTAATTATATATCTATGTTGACTTGTTATACAATATCTATATTGACTTGTGTTAAATCTATATTGACTTGTTATACAGTAATTATATATCTATATTGACTTGTTATACAGTAATTATATATCTATATTGACTTCTTATACAGTAATTATATATCTATATTGACTTGTTATACAGTAATTATATATCTATATTGACTTGTTATACAGTATCTGTATTGACTTGTTATACAGTAATTATATATCTATATTGACTTGTTATACAGTAATTATATATCTATATTGACTTGTTATACAGTATCTGTATTGACTTGTTATACAGTAATTATATATCTATATTGACTTGTTATACAGTAATTATATATCTATATTGACTTGTTATACAGTAATTATATATCTATATTGACTTGTTATACAGTATCTATATTGACTTGTGTTAACTCTATATTGACTTGTGTATAGAGTACTTATAAGTCTATATTGACTTGTTATACAGTAATTATATATCTATATTGACTTGTTATACAATATCTATATTGACTTGTGTTAAATCTATATTGACTTGTTATACAGTAATTATAAATCTATATTGACTTGTGTATACTGTACTGTGAAATCTCTTTTTTTTCAGACAGAGGATTGTGAGAGTGCATATTTTAAGATGGATAATGTTTTGATTGATGATCGGAGGATACACGTAGATTTCAGCCAGTCTGTAGCCAAGGTCAAATGGAAAGGTTTGTAGCAGCATCAATCCTTTAACGCTTGTTAACGGTACAAAACGTGGCAAGTCAGTAAATTTTCAGTTATATTCTTGTCAATGATTTTAGCAAGTCTTTCTAACTCGTTTCACGCAATGCTCATTCACTACTTATATTGTACATTTTATACAAGATGGAGGCTTCTTAGTAGGTCAATAGGAGAAATATAGCTCAACAAAGGTCAAGGCCAGATGTGACTTCAAGTTTTGGACTGCATATGAAGCTCTATATTTTGTGACATTTTATGTAAAATGAAGTTGTCAATTTGTTGTTCCTATGTCAAGGTTAACTATGTTACAATAGGTCATTAATGTTTCATCATCATATCGCGTAGCAGACTTTGGCGATGAATTGTGAAGTTTGGTAGCTTTTACAATAAAAGACAAAATTAAAATTTCGGATAAAGAAACAGTTTAAGTGGACATGATTTGAACTAATCTAACTGAACACACTCTGCACTACAGTAAAATCAGCCCAACTCGAAATGTATTTTAAAAATAGAGGTCCTGTGTTGCAGCAGGCATTGGCATGTTAAAGAGCCTTCACTGCTACAGTCCTGGGCCTGGTTTTTCGAAAGCTGGTTAACTTTAACACAGTGGTTAAGTTTAACGCAGTGTTAACTCCTAACCAAGTGATTAGCTAACACAATGGTTAAATTCTGTTTTTCGAAAGCAATTTAACACATTGATTAGTTAACACTGTGTTAACCGAGTTAACCACTTGCTAATCATTTGATTACCCATAATGCACATGTACTTCCTATGTAAACAATAAGAATGCAGGAGTAAATAAAAGTCTTGTTTGTGGGAGATAGCTGATGAAATGTTCATGTATTGTTTTGTTTCAAAATACATGACAGTGACTGTGAGCCATGCACTTATACTTGTATAAATGCATTTATTAGTCTATTCAATTTGAATAATCATAGAGGTATTGGATATAATGATATATACTAGGCCTTTAGAAGCCTAGTTGAGAAAAACGGTGCTTATGTTGTAGAAAGCAGGCTCATTGCATAGTTTATCAAAGTGGGGGTTTATAGGGAGTCGAACAAGTTGACTTCACAATTGTCTGAAAATACTTGACAAGCCAAAACAAAATAATTTATACACCCCCCCCCTCCTAAAATGAGTTGTTCTGTACGAGCCGAACCTAAAATCCTAAGTTGCGTGATGGGGGAGGGGGTCGGTTTCATCCTTTATCAGTAAAATATACGGGTTCAGTTCAAGCTTACATTTCAACTACCAATCACTGGTGCTATGATATGAAGAAGCGGGGAAGGGGGGTGTCAGACTTTGCATGTAAAAATAACAGCAAACGTATGTTGTCAGAAATAAGGGGGTAAGGTGCTACATGTTTTGGACTAGGAAATAAAACATGGTTTTCTATATTGTTTGATTCATAATTGGACAAAATTTATGGGAGGGGTTTAATGACGATGCTAGCCTATAAAAAATTCTAAATTTCTAAGAATATCTAACTTTTTTTTTTTTTTATACTCTTTAAAAGTCTTATTTTCCCCAAAACAGTTAAAGATATTCATGAAGAAAATGATAAATAAATTTACCTTATGATAGTCTGCTCACATACATATCTATAGCATTTTATATCTATGTACTTTTTATGCATTTATTTATTTTAATATTCTTTTTATTTTAAACATAACACTTGATCCACCACTCCATTTCTACTAAGGGAGATTAATCTGGAATATCAACAATGAAAAACTCTTCCTAAGTTTGTGTTAACAACTATTCTGTATTAGCCTAAATTGAATACTGTTCATATTAGATAGCCTTCAAAAAGAAAATACATGTATGTACGTTTCATGCATGCAAATCTTCATTTGAATCAGTTGTAAATGATACAAGGGATTTTCAAAAGGTCAAGGCCAGTGCAGACGATAGTGTTTTTAAAGTTGGTGTTTCAATGGAGATTATCATCATGAACTAAGGGTCTGCATACACTTTGACATTTGGAAGCCAAAATTAGGTAAAATTATATCTTAAGCATGGGTCCTGTTGCAGGATTTCATATAAGTGAATATAATACGAGTTTTATTGACACCCCCCCCCCCCCCCCTTATTGAAAGTTTCTGCCAAAAGTATCTATAGATGCGTGCAAGATATTGCCACTGACAGAAAAGTGTAACACCATCATCCAACTGTACTAGTTTTTTCCATTAGCTGTTCCCCTTAGGTAAATTTCATGAGATTTGACGAATATATCAATTTATGACAACATAAACAACACACCGTCATAGTTCAGCATCAATACACACCTCAGAATGTCTAAGCCTTTGAAATTTTCATGATTTTTGGTCTGAGGCGGACAGAAAATGAAGTAGGCGGCCATTTTTAACCACTGTGTTAAGACTTAACACAGGTACTGGAGGTGGATTAAAGTTAACACAACGTTAACACAGTGTTAACGCAAACTCGCATTTTGAAAAACAGTTAATCACATGGTTAACTTTAACACAGAAGTTAACACCGAGTTAACACTGTGTTAAAGTTAATCAGCTTTCGAAAAACCGGGCCCTGAGTGTTAACACAGATCTAAGTACTTCACCTACAGCTGGTGACATTTCAATGAGTGAAAATTTTTCGAAGGGATGTAAAACAAACATCTGTACTACCCAGATAACTGGACATGATCTATACTACCGTGTAACCTGATTAATTGAACAGGCAAAACCTGTGTAACTGGACATCCTGGTTGGCTGTATATTGTTTAACGTCCCTCTCAAGAATTTTTCACTCCTATGGAGATGTCACCATTGCTTGTGAGGGGCTGTAAAATTTAGGCCTATGCTCGGCGCTTACAGCCTTTGAGCAGGGAAAGATCTTTATTGTGCCACACCTGCTGTGACACGGGGCTTCGCTTTTTACTGTGTCATCTGAAGGACCACTCCATTTAGTCACCTATTCCGATAAGCAAGGTGTACTGAGGACCTGTTCTAACCAGGATCCGTGCACATCCAAAGGGAGGGTGAATTCTGTGTGGGAGTAAACAGGTTGTCAGATTAAAAATTTGAAGCAGATGATGCAGGATTAGATAATGTAGCTGTAACTTGCTTTTTTTAAATTCTTTAATGGGTATATTTCAGTGCAGATTCTGTATTAACAAATTCCATTGTTTCTGTGGTGTATAGGCAAAGATGAGAAGAAAGATGAGGTAAAGGAAAAATATGTCATCAGGGACCGCTCCATTCGACAGGACAAGTATCCTTCAGAAAAAGCTTTAGGGCTGATATATTGTTCATATAATATACTGTTAATATGATACACTGTTCATATAATATACTGTTAATATGATAAACTGTTAAAATGATATACTGTTAATATAATATACTGTTACTATGATACACTGTTAAAATGATACACTGTTAATATAATATACTGTTAATATGATACACTGTTAAAATGATATACTGTTAATATAATATACTGTTCATATAATACACTGTTAAAATGATATACTGTTAATATAATATACTGTTAATATGATACACTGTTAAAATGATATACTGTTAATATAATATACTGTTCATATAATATACTGTTCATATAATATACTGTTAATATGATATACTGTTAATATAATATACTGTTAAAATGAGACACTGTTAAAATGATATACTGTTAATATAATATACTGTTAATATGATACACTGTTAAAATGATATACTGTTAATATAATATACTGTTCATATAATACACTGTTAAAATGATATACTGTTAATATAATATACTGTTCATATAATACACTGTTAAAATGATATACTGTTAATATGATATACTGTTAAAATGATATACTGTTAATATAATATACTGTTCATATAATATACTGTTAATATGATATACTGTTAATATGATATACTGTTATTATGATATACTGTTCATATAATATACTGTTAATATGATATACTGTTAATATGATATACTGTTAATATAATATACTGTTAATATGATATACTGTTAAAATGATATACTGTTAATATAATATACTGTTATACCCCTATAAAACAGTTCCTATATAACTCCTTACAAAAAAAGTCCAACAATTTGACTGTTCTGGCGAATGTTGGACCGGGAACTGTTAAAATCGACTGTTAAAAAAGACTGTTGACCGATGACGTCATATGGCGCTAACTCGAGTTATCTTTTCGTGCTGTTTGGATCAAGAGAAATGGCGGGTACACATTTTGCGACAGCAACGGAAGATGAAATTCAATTAATTCTTCAAAGTAGGGACAGCAAGAACATAAAAAAATATCTCTTCATCATTTTCTAGAATCAATTGTATAAGATGAATTTACTTATTTTTATTTTATTCGTGTTAAAGCAGTTATACGCAAGTCACATGATTCTTGGTCTGCTGATTTGTTTACATAATGGCGAGGTTCACTGATTTGACTGATGATGAAATACGGAATTTATTCTAATAGATGAAAAGCAGAGCAGATACACGAAAAATATAATTATCAATTAGGATATTGAGTATGTTTTCTGTTAAACTAGTGGAATCTGTGATAAATGTAAGCAATCACACTGTCGATCCGTTTAAAGTCAACAAACCATGTGTAATGTAAAATCAACCTAAAAATGAAGGTGTATAACAAAACAGTTATTTACTGGGTCCTTGGACAACAGCTGTTTTGTTTGACCCTCGAACATATCAGTTGCCCTCAGCCTACGGCTTCGGGCAACAGACCCGTTCTCGGGTCAAACAAAACAGCTGTTGTCCTCGAACCCAGTCAATAACTGTATACTGTTCATATAATATACTGTTAATATGATATACTGTTAATATGAGACACTGTTGATTTAATATACTGTTATTATGATATATTGTTCATATAATATACTGTTGACATAATAAACTGTTCATATAATATACTGTTAATATGATATACTGTTAATATGAGACACTGTTGATTTAATATACTGTTATTATGATATATTGTTCATATAATATACTGTTGACATAATAAACTGTTCATATAATATACTGTTAATATGATATACTGTTAATATAATATACTGTTAAAATGAGACACTGTTAAAATGATATACTGTTAATATGATACACTGTTAATATGATATACTGTTAATATGATACACTGTTCATATCATATACTGTTAATATGATACACTGTTCATATCATATACTGTTAATATGATATACTGTTCATATAATATACTGTTAATATGATATACTGTTAATATGAGACACTGTTGATTTAATATACTGTTATTATGATATATTGTTCATATAATATACTGTTGACATAATAAACTGTTCATATAATATACTGTTAATATGATATACTGTTAATATAATATACTGTTAAAATGAGACACTGTTAAAATGATATACTGTTAATATGATACACTGTTAATATGATATACTGTAGATGTAATATACTGTTATTATGATATATTGTTCATATGATATACTGTTAATATGATATACTGTAGAAATAATATACTGTTATTATAATATACTGTTAATATGATATACTGTTAATATGATATACTGTAGAAATAATATACTGTTATTATGATACACTGTTAAAATGATATACTGTTAAAATAATATACTGTTATTATGATATATTGTTAATATAATATACTGTTATTATGATATATTGTTAATATAATATACTGTTATTATGATATACTGTTCATATAATATACTGTTATTATGATATACTGTTCATATAATACACTGTTAAAATGAGACACTGTTAATATGATATACTGTTATTATGATATACTGTTCATATAATATACTGTTATTATGATATATTGTTAATATGATATACTGTAGATATAATATACTGTTAAAATGAGACACTGTTAATATGATACACTGTTAATATGATATACTGTAGATGTAATATACTGTTATTATGATATATTGTTCATATGATATACTGTTAATATGATATACTGTAGAAATAATATACTGTTATTATAATATACTGTTAAAATGATACACTGTTAATATGATATACTGTAGAAATAATATACTGTTGATATAATATACTGTTAATATGATATACTGTTAATATGATATACTGTTATTATGATATACTGTTGATATAATATACTGTTAATATGATACACTGTTAATATAATATACTGTTATTATGTTAGACTTTTAATACACAGCTGTGTTTACATGTACGTGTGAACAGAGAATTGGTTGACATATTTTGTCCTTAACTGTGTCAAAGTAAATATGATTTAGTTTTTGATGATGATGAGGAGGAGGAAGATAGTAAGAAGAAATCCAAAAAGAAAAAGAAACACAAAGAAAGAAAAAAAAGTGATAGTGACAGTGATTCATACAAAAAGAGAAAGGTGTGTAATGATCCCAGAGAGAGAGAGAGAGAGAGAGGTGTAGTGATCCCAGAGAGAGAGAGGTATGTAGTGATCCCAGAGAGAGAGAGGTATGTAGTGATCCCAGAGAGAGAGAGAGAGAGAAAGGTGTGTAATGATCCCAGAGAGAGAGAGAGAGAGAGAGAGAGAGAGAGAGAGAGAGGTGTAATGATCACAGAGAGGGGTATGTAGTGATCCCAGAGAGAGAGAGGTGTGTAATGATCCCAGAGAGAAAGAGGTGTGTAGTGATCCCAGAGAGAGAGAGGGGTGTAATGATCCTAGAGAAAGGTGTGTAATGATCCGAGAGAGAGAGAGAGAGAGAGAGAGAGAGAGAGAGAGAGGTGTAGTGATCCCAGAGAGAGAGAGGTGTGTAGTGATCCCAGAGAGAGAGAGAGGTGTGTAGTGATCCCAGAGAGAGAGGGGTATGTAGTGATCCCAGAAAGAGGTGTGTAATGATCCTAGAGAGAGGTGTGTAATGATCCCAGGGAGAGTTGTGTAATGGTCCCAGAGAGAGAGGTGTGTAATGATCTCAGAGAGAGAGGAGTGTGATGATCCCAGAGAGAGGTGTAATGGTCCCAGAGAGAGAGGTGTGTAATGATCTCAGAGAGAGAGGAGTGTGATGATCCCAGAGAGAGGTGTGTAATGATCCCAGGGAGAGTTGTGTAATGGTCCCAGAGAGAGAGGTGTGTAATGATCCCAGAGAGAGGTGTGTAATGATTCCAGGGAGAGTTGTGTAATGGTCCCAGAGAGAGAGGTGTGTAATGATCCCAGGGAGAGTTGTGTAATGGTCCCAGAGAGAGAGGTGTGTAATGATCCCAGAGAGAGGTGTGTAATGATCCCAGGGAGAGTTGTGTAATGGTCCCAGAGAGAGAGGTGTGTAATGATCCCAGAGAGAGGTGTGTAATGATCCCAGGGAGAGTTGTGTAATGGTCCCAGAGAGAGAGAGGTGTGTAATGATCCCAGAGAGAGGTGTGTAATGATCCCAGGGAGAGTTGTGTAATGGTCCCAGAGAGAGAGATGTGTAATGATCCCAGAGAGAGAGGAGTGTAATGATCCCAGGGAGAGAGAGAGATGTATTGATCCCAAAGAGGTGTGTAATGATCCCAAAGAGAGGTGTGTAATGATCCCAGAGAGAGGTGTGTAATGATCCCAGGGAGAGAGAGAGGTGTGTAATGATCCCAGGGAGAGAGAGTTGTATTGATTCCAGAGAGGTGTGTAATGATCCCAGAGAGAGGTGTGTAATGATCCCAGAGAGGTGTGTAATGATCCCAGGGAGAGAGAGAGAGGTGTGTAATGATCCCAGAGAGAGGTGTGTAATGATCCTAGAGAGAGGTGTGTATTGATTCCAGAGAGGTGTGTAATGATCCCAGAGAGAGGTGTGTAATGATCCCAGAGAGAGGTGTGTAATGATCCTAGAGAGAGGTGTGTATTGATTCCAGAGAGGTGTGTAATGATCCCAGAGAGAGGTGTGTAATGATCCCAGAGAGGTGTGTAATGATCCCAGAGAGAGAGGTGTGTAATGATCCCAGAGAGAGAGGTGTGTAATGATCCTAGAGAGAGAGAGAGGTGTGTAATGATCCTAGAGAGAGAGAGAGGTGTGTAATGATCCCAGAGAGAGGTGTGTAATGATCCCAGAGAGAGGTGTGTAATGATCCCAGAGAGAGGTGTGTAATGATCCCAGAGAGAGGTGTGTAATGATCCTAGAGAGAGGTGTGTAATGATCCTAGAGAGAGAGAGAGGTGTGTAATGATCCTAGAGAGAGAGAGAGAGAGAGAGAGAGAGAGAGAGAGAGAGAGAGAGGTGTAATGATCCTAGAGAGAGGTGTGTAATGATCCCAGAGAGAGGTGTGTAGTGATCCCAGAGAGAGAGAGAGAGAGAGAGGTGTGATGTGTGATGATCCCAGAGAGAGGTGTGCAATGATCCCAGAGAGAGGTGTGTAGTGATCCCAGAGAGAAAGAGAGAGAGAGGTGTAATGATCCCAGAGAGAGAGGTTTGTAATGACCCCACAGAGAGAGAGAGAAAGAGAGAGAGAGATGGAGGTCTTTAATGATATAGGGGTATAGGATGAACTATTAAGTACATTAACGATGCCTGGATATTCCCCAAGTGAAAAGTATTCCAGCACATATCAGAAATTTCACACAATGATGTTCATACAGAGTTACAAGATTTCTATTTAAAGTTTGTTCTTCTAGAGAGAAAGAAGTAGATCTCCCAGTCCACAGAGAAGACCCAGACACTCCAGTATATCTCCCAGTCCACAGAGAAGACCCAGCCACTCCAGTAGATCTCCCAGTCCAGGCAACAGGGCACAGTCACCAAGGGGAAGGTACAGGGAAGATGACAAAAGAAGCAGAAGACAAAGAGAAGAAAGGAACAAATCCCGATACAGGTCATCTTCACCAGATAGAGCCAGGCCACCAAGGTCATCTGAAAGGTCATATGAGGACAGAGACAGGAGGAGTGATAAAGAAGATAGGAGGAGGAGGAGTAGAGATAGGGACAGGAGTAGAGATAGAGACAGGAGTAGAGATAGGGACAGGAGTAGAGATAGAGACAGGAGTAGAGATAGAGACAAGAGTAGAGATAGAGACAGGAGTAGAGATAGAGACAGGAGTAGAGATAGAGACAGGAGTAGAGATAGGGACAGGAGTAAAGATAGAGACAGGAGTAGAGATAAACATAGAGACAGACGAAGATAATGCAAAGATATTTAGAATTACACAAGACATTCGTGGTATGAAAGTGGTACAAGACAATTGTATATATAAATAAATGATCTCTATTAAACAAATGTTTCCTGTTTTCAATATTTTCCTTCAATGTCCCCCAAAAGCTCAAAAGACAGAGATGGGTTAAGCTTAATTAAGTTATTGTTTTTTTCACCTTTTTGATTGAATGTTTGTTTTACGTTTCATTGAGAATTTTTCACTGATGTTGAGACATCACCAGCTGTAGGTGAAGTACATGTACAAAAGGCACGTGATCCCACCTCTGCTACACCCAGAGGTCTTTGTTTGCCCAACTTTTAATTTGGTATTCCTTATAGGAGTTATGTATGTTAATGGCAAACTAACAATTCAACTTTATGACAAACATGATGACTTCAGCTTCTCCATCATCAACTTCCCATATTTATGTAGCAATATTCCATTAATACCTGTATGTGGTGTTTATGTCTCTCAACAAGAGCTTGTTCTGCATAGGATCAGATTTTAAATCCAGGCAGGCTACTGACAAAGAAGTTGATGCTACAGGAGTTTCCATAGTCTTGTTTAAAATCAGCATTTCGCTAAATTCTATGGATGGTAGTTATAATGATCTAGATTGCCAATACAACCTGTCACTGGGTCAAGTGTTGTCTGACGTGTTTCATACCAATGGTTAGGCCATTCTTTACACTCTAATTTTAACTACAGATTACTCCGTTTACCTGATCAATATATAGGGCTCACAGCAGATGTTACCGGTCGACAGGGATGCTTACTCCTCCTAGGCACCCGATCCCACCTCTAGCGTGTCAAGGGGTCCGTGTTTGCCCAACTCATTATTTTGTATACGTTGTAGGTGATATGAGATTGATCACTGTTCGTTATCTTCACCTTTTCATTTTCACACATGCTTAGAGCGCAGGGCTGTTCTTTATTATGCCAATGCATGCCATGACACTGGACCTCCGAATTTAGGGTCATACCCAAAAGACCCATTATTTTTTTTATTTCTAAATGCCAAGCATTTGGATCGACCAGAGAAGGAGCATGATTACGTTTCAATCAGTAGGATTTCCTCAGGTAAGTGAAGTGCGAAGTGGAGCTAATATCAGGCAAGTGTGAAGCCCCGAGGGAACTCGGCTAGCTTGTGTATACCTTCCCAAGTACACACGGTGTTATCTGTGTTACCTGTACGTTTTCGTAAGATTGATAAGTTCTGGGTAGTCATATTTTTCTTGTGCAGGTTAATCGAAATATTGATGATTAAATCTAATGAATGGGCTTGATCTCACGACCTCCAGGTTACGAAGTACTACCACTGACCTATTTTAACTGGTCCCAAATTCTTCAGTGATGCTCACCGGTATTTGAACCTATTGATAGGAAGAAAAAATGTAAAATTATGACAGTTAAGTATCAGATAATTTTTAATGGGCAGGTCAAGGAAATATTTTTGATATTGGAATTGATGGGTAAATTGCTTTCACTGGAAGGAGGGAGTGTATGTGTGATGTCATTGCAGCCCCATCGTCGGAAACTCACGTGGGTCCATTCATACCTACTCGCTCGTTCTCATGAATAATTAATTAGGCAATTTGATAGGGCGCTCATGGTACACCCTGAGCGAATTTGTCCAATCAACCAGATGCTTTCAGCCCAATTTCAGTATACAATTGTTCTGATAGCAAAGTTAAGTTAATGCTACTTTTAAAAACAGAAAAGTTCCGTTACTATAACGATTACTTTGATTGGACGATATTTTTAAATATTTATTCATGAGAACGAGCGAGTAGAAATGAATGGAACCAAGGTTGATGGAGAGAGGAACGAAGCGTAATCAAACGTGCATGGGTTTCTGACGATGTTGCAGCCCATAAAATGGTACAAACGACCTGGGTAAGATTTTATGCCCCCCCCCCCCCCCCCCACACACACACACATTGCAATGTAGACCAAGTCTTGTTTGCTCAATATCTAAAGAATCCTTTGCTTGGCAGTTACCAAACGTGGTAAAGTGATTGTTCCTAGAAAATAGATGACCCCTATTGATTTGAAGGTCACAAGGTCAAGGATCATTTGTTGGTCTGTAGATCAAGTCTTGTCTGTTCAATATAAGGTGAAGATAACGAACAGTGATCAATCTCATAACTCCTATAAGCAATACAAAATAGATAGTTGGGCAAACACGGACCCCTGGACACACCAGGGGTGGGATCAGGTGCCTAGGAGGAGTAAGCATCCCCTGTTGACCGGTCACACCCGCCGTGAGCCCTATATCCTGATCAGGTAAACGGAGTTATCCGCAGTCAAAATCAAAAGCAGTCAAATATCTAAAAAAAACAAAAAAACAACAACTTTGCTTGACAGTTACACAACTTGGTACAGTGTTGCCCATGGAGTAAAATACCCTTATTGATTTGCAGGTCACAAGGTCAAGGGTGAAATTGAACATGATAAAATATTGTCCATTCAACATCTTGAGAACCATTACCCTAACAGACATCAATCTTGTGATTGGTCTGCGAATACCCCAAGATTTAAGAGGACCAATCACACGATGCGTAACAAATTCATAATCTGTGACCTCCTCTTCGGGTGCCAGTGGATTGATTGATTGATTGAATATTACAGTGGAAGAGAAATAGCCCTATATGATCAATGCACGCAAGATTGTGACAAATAAAAGAAATGAGATGGGTTTTCAGTTGAAGAGACTTGTAGTATGACATCTCCCCGACCTGCTGCTCACAAAAATTCTTAGGTATTGCTGCAATTATTAAGTACTCGGGAAATGTGCACCGAAGCCTGAACCCGCTGTTTACAAGTTTTTATGCTCCCGAGATCGAAGATCGGGGGCATATTGTTTTTGTCCTGTCTGTCATTCTGTAATTCTGTCTGAAACTTTAACCTTGCTAATAACTTTTGAACAGTAAGTGATAGAGTTTTGATATTGCACATGAGTATTCCTTGTGACAAGACCTTTCCGTGGGTACCAACATTTTTGACCATGTGACCTTGACCTTGGAGTTTGACCTACTTTTTGAAAACTTCAACCTTGTCAATAACTTTTGAACAGTAAGTGATAGAGTTTTGATATTGCACATGGGTATTCCTTGTGACAAGACCTTTATTGTACTTTTCCAGTTGATATCCGTTGCACATGTACTATCAAATTGTACATGTAGGTTGTGGGTATCGCTGAACGTCACCTACTGGGAGAAGTTGTACCCCATTCAACACTTAACTCTGGGGGCGAAATATGCAACTTCACAAAGAGTCCTACTGAAAGTTATTGAAGAAGGTCAAATTATTGATGAAAGTCAAGTTATTGTAGAAAGTCAACTTATTGTAGAAAGTCAAGTTATTGTAGAAGTCAAGTTATTGTAGAAAGTCAAATTATTGTACAGGGTCAAGTTATTGAAGAAAGTCAAGTTATTGAAGAAGATCAAATTATTGTAGAAAGTCAACTTATTGTACAGGGTCAAGTTATTGTAGAAAGTCAACTAATTGTAGAAAGTCAAGTTAATGTAGAAAGTCAAGTTATTGTAGAAAGTCAAGTTATTGTAGAAAGTCAAATTATTGTACAGGGTCAAGTTATTGTAGAAAGTCAACTTATTGTAGGAAGTCAAGTTATTGTAGAAAGTCAACTTATTGTAGAAAGTCAACTTATTGTAGAAAGTCAACTTATTGTACAGGGTCAAGTTATTGTAGAAAGTCAAGTTATTGTGGAAAGTCAAGTTATTGTAGGAAGTCAAGTTATTGTGGAAAGTAAACTTATTGCAGAAAGTCAAGTTATTGTAGAAAGTCAAGTTATTGTGGAAAGTCAACTTATTGTAGAAAGTCAACTTATTGTAGGAAGTCACGTTATTGTAGAAAATCAACTTATTTTACAGGGTCAAGTTATTGTAGAAAGTCAACTTATTGTACAGGGTCAAGTTATTGTAGAAAGTCAAGTTATTGTAGAAAGTCAACTTATTGTACAGGGTCAAGTTATTGTAGAAAGTCAAGTTATTGTGGAAAGTCAACTTATTGCAGAAAGTCAAGTTATTGTAGAAAGTCAAGTTATTGTGGAAAGTCAAGTTATTGTAGGAAGTCAAGTTATTGTGGAAAGTAAACTTATTGCAGAAAGTCAAGTTATTGTAGAAAGTCAAGTTATTGTGAAAAGTCTACTTATTGTAGAAAGTCAACTTATTGTAGGAAATCAAGTTATTGTAGAAAGTCAACTTATTGTACAGGGTCAAGTTATTGTAGAAAGTCAAGTTATTGTAGAAAGTCAAGTTATTGTAGAAAGTCAACTTATTGTAGGAAGTCAAGTTATTGTAGAAAGTCAAATTATTGTACAGGGTCAAGTTATTGTAGAAAGTCAACTTATTGTACAGGGTCAAGTTATTGTAGAAAGTCAACTTATTGTAGAAAGTCAAGTTATTGTAAACAGTCAAGTCAACTTATTGTACAGGGTCAAGTTATTGTAGAAAGTCAAGTTATTGTAGAAAGTCAACTTATTGTAGTGTAACACACAAGTTCTTTTCACCTTTTATTCACAGTTGTAGTGTAATGTGATCAATCAATGATGAATCAATGAATGAATCAATGACAGTGCTCCTAAACAAGGCACACAATATCCGGCCCCAAAAATGGCCACCACGACAGGTCAAGGTCAACGTAATACATTGATCACCTACATTTAGACACAACATCAGACACGTCTTTGTTGTTCTGTATCTCGTGCAAAAATACCGCCAATAGCAGGTTCTATTATTACACATACTGACCAATCACTGACCGTCTTCATAAGTGTGAAAAATATTACACGAAATTATTTTAACTCAACAAGAGATACTTTTACCCAAAATTAATAGAATATAATACTCTTCAAAGTCAATTATAATTAATTTTACAATAATAATCAGACACACAGAATACCAAAAATATCTACGTAGTTGCAGAGTCTCAATGGCGCAGAGGTTAATGCCTATCGTCCATCACACGCGACCTTCTCTCGGCACCCGGTTCGAATCCCATCTGATACAACTTATTTCTTTTTTTTTTTTTTTTTTATAAAAAATGTTCTCCCCTTACATTGTAGAAAGTCAACTTATTGTAGAAAGTCAAGTTATTATTGAAAGTCAAGTTATTGTAGAAAGTCAAGTTATTGTAGAAAGTCAACTTATTGTACAGGGTCAAGTTATTGTAGAAAGTCAAGTTATTGTAGAAAGTCAAGTTACTGTAGAAAGTCAAGTTATTATTGAAAGTCAACGTATTGTACAGGGTCAAGTTATTGTAGAAAGTCAACTTATTGTAGAAAGTCAACTTATTGTGGAGGGTCAAGTTATTGTAGAAAGTCAAGTTATTGTAGAAAGTCAAGTTATTATTGAAAGTCAACGTATTGTACAGGGTCAAGTTATTGTAGAAAGTCAAGTTATTGTAGAAAGTCAACTTATTGTGGAGGGTCAAGTTATTGTAGAAAGTCAAGTTATTGTAGAAAGTCAAGTTATTGTAGAAAGTCAAGTTATTATTGAAAGTCAAGTTATTGTAGAAAGTCAAGTTGTTATTGAAAGTCAAGTTATTGTAGAAAGTCAACTTATTGTAGAAAGTCAAGTTATTATTGAAAGTCAAGTTATTGTAGAAAGTCAAGTTATTGTAGAAAGTCAACTTATTGTAGAAAGTCAAGTTATTGTAGAAAGTCAAGTTATTGTGGAAAGTCAAGTTATTGTAGAAAGTCAAGTTATTGTGGAGGGTCAACTTATTGTAGAAAGTCAAGTTATTGTAGAAAGTCAAGTTATTATTGAAAGTCAAGTTATTATTGAAAGTCAAGTTATTGTAGAAAGTCAACTTATTGTAGAAAGTCAACTTATTGTAGAAAGTCAACTTATTGTACAGGGTCAAGTTATTGTAGAAAGTCAACTTATTGTAGAAAGTCAAGTTATTGTAGAAAGTCAAGTTATTGTAGAAAGTCAAGTTATTGTAGAAAGTCAACTTATTGTTGAAAGTCAAGTTATTGTAGAAAGTCAACTTATTGTAGAAAGTCAAGTTACTGAAGAAAGTCAAGTTATTGTAGAAGGTCGGTCGAATTATTGTAGATAAAAGTTAATTTATAACAATTCGTTCTACAATAATTCGACAATAACTGAACCGTCTTCAATAACTCTACCGTCTACAATAACTTGACCTTGTAAAATAACTTGATTTTCTACAATGAATTGACATACTGCTTTTTGACATGTTTCATACCCACTGATGCCGTTCTTGGCACATTGATTTTAACTTCGGATTACACCGTTTACCCTATGGAGATATAGGGCTCGTGGCGGGTGTGGCCGGTCGGCAGGGGATGCTTACTCCTCCTAAACATTTGATCCCACCTCTGGTATGTCCAGGGGTCCGTGTGTGCCCCACTCTTAATTTCGTACTTTTTATAGTAGTTTTGCGATCGATCGCGGTTCGTTATCTCACCTTTTCATTGTAATGTTAGAAGTTGTATCTAGTGATACCACTACCTGGGTTAAAGATAATATATAGATAGTGTATTTGGGACAGACCTCGCCAGGTACAGGTGTTTAACTCACAGGACTAGACTAAGGGTCGAAAGAACGTGGAGGATTTTTAGAGGTAAGACAGAATCATATACACATCGCAGCCAATTGTTGTAAATGTATAAAGCATTGTTTGGTTGCTCCAAATCATTACTGGAACTGGTCACTGGATTTTATGAAATTGAAAATGTGGGCGTATGCATGCCAACAAGCGCGTGTATATTTGCAGGGTTGTGAAGGGAGTATCTTCGTAGTGCACACGCACACACACAAACACACACACGGGTATTATACATTCATCTAAAATTAATTATCCTGGCTTTACATTGTGGTGTTTATTATGCTTGTCGATTGTTTTAACATGTTGCACGTAACATGAATTTCACATTATGGGATTTATTTACAAAGTTTATTTCATGTCCGACTTTTCAAAACTGATCCTGAAAGTCAACGTTTATTTCTTTTATTGATAGTGTGGACTAATGACATTTAAGTAACACCAACCCCAGAAATGCTTCACCTCAGGCGCAGTGCCCAGGACGTCCTACTATGTGACCTCTGTGAAAATGTCCCCTTACAGAGTCACTGCGAACTTTGTCATATAAACCTATGTAAGGCCTGCGTTGGGGATCATCTCTCCGATTCGTCTAAAAGACACAAAGTCGTACCCTATAAACACAGGAAGTCTACCCCTAACTACCCAAAATGTCCAGATCACGCTGAAAAACACTGTGAACTTTTCTGTGAGAAATGTGACATTCCTGTCTGTTCTACCTGCGTATTAAATAAACATAGAGGGCACAATTTATGTGATATTCTGAAAAAACTCAGTTCTAAAACACAAAGTTTACGAAAAGATTTAAAAGAACTCGAGACCAGAATTTTTCCCCGATATAAGGAAATGGGCTCCGATATCCAAACCGAGAAAACTGAGTTAGAAACGAATTACGGGAAACTGACAACAGCTGCCGACCAACAAGGAGAAATCTGGCACCGAGAGATCTCCGCCATTGTCAACCAACGTAAATCGGACATTGCGGAGATGAAAAACAAACACATTGCTGCCTTAGATAAAAACAGAGATGAAATCACACTCAGAATTACCGAACTCAGACAGATGATTCAGGACTTGAGGAAAATACTGGACACCAATGACGTCTCCCTAACATCTACGTACAAATCTAGGAATGCCGAGTTTAGAAGATTACCTCCAAAAACACAAGTTACATTACCGAGTTTCTCTCCTCGGAAAATAAACACAGAACAGCTGAACGAAATGTTTGGTTCTCGATCATCATTATCCATTAACATAGAACACGGCGAGACAATGAAGTCACCAGAAGCTGTATCGTCTCCAGTCAAACCACTGCTTGATGAACCGCGACTCACCGCCACCATAAACACTGGGTATAATAGACTACGCAGTGTTAGCTGTCTCAGCGACGAAGAAGTCTGGACACGTGGGTATCACGAACTCATGAAGCTGTTCAACCCTCAGGGTAAACTGCTGACATCAATACAAACCGAATCAGGGAACAGACCAGTGGACATAGCAGTGACACGGGACAGGGATCTTGTTTATACTGATGATTATAATAAAACTGTAAACCTAGTGAAGAATAAACAGATACAGACCATCATCACCCTACAGGGGTGGACACCTCTCTATGTCTGCAGTACCATTTCTGGTCATCTCCTGATTACCATGTACAGTGATGATGGAAAACAAGCCAAAGTTGTGCGTTATTCTGGCTCCACAGAGACACAAACCATTCAGTTTGATTATCAAGGTCGTCCTCTCTATTCATCTTATGGCACCAAATACATCAGTGAGAACATGAACCTGGATATCTGTGTGGCTGACCGGTCAGCTAGAGCAGTAGTGGTGGTCAATCAGTCAGGACAACGCCGATTTAGGTACACTGGTCATCCCTCTAGTACCAAGCAATCATTTAATCCAGTCGGCATCACTACAGACAGCCAGGGTCAAATCCTGACAGCAGACTGTTACAATCACCGTATCCATATCCTAGATCAGGACGGACAGTTCCTCCGTTACATTCAGAACTGTGGTTTACACCGTCCATGGGATTTATGTGTGGACATCAGAGACAACCTCTTTGTGGCCGAGCGTGACACTGCTAAAGTGAAGAAAATCCAATATCTGTAAATACATGGTAAATTACATATCTCCACACAGTGTTAATTACATCTCTCAACACCGTATTCATTACAAACTTATTAATTACAAACATAAACATTGTTCATTAAAAATCTATTAATTACAAGTAAACACATGGTGTTTAACACACCGTGTTAAATTACAGAAGTGGCTGTGATGTGAATTCCGTATTAAATTACAGAAGTGGTTGTGATGTGATTTTTGTGTTAAATTTCAGAAGTGGTTGTGATGGATTTTCTGTGTTAAATTTCAGAAGTGGCTGTGATGTGATTTCTGTGACAAGATTCCATCATTATCTAATTCAGTAAACCTGACATAATTCACAATGTGAAGTGTTTTATGTCACCATAGTAACAAAGTATAATCAGTACAATATTCATAATATATTGTGTAACCATAGTAACAAAGTGATTGATTGTACATGTATGTTACGACACCAGTTATCAATTGCATTGTGACGTCATTATATTGTCATAGTCATAACAACATAATAATTATGTAAAACGTCTGAAGATTTTTTAAAAATGAAAGCGCTTACGTTTTACAACGTGTTGTCATATTTTATTTAATATTTTACCTATATATATATTTGAAGAAGCTATGGGTAGTCTATACTTGGATTTTTCAACACCTGAATATAGACTTAACTCTATGATTATGGATGTTGCCTACCACAGGCTCTATAAACCAGCACGGACCATGGATGATATTCCTTCCAAATCATGCCGTCAGTTCCTTAAAAACCCATCTCATGACCGTACGGTCAGTGAAAATGTAGGCGGAGCCTAATCTAAACAGATATTATTTACCTGGAGTGGCCAGGGTCTACCAAGGTGTTAATTGCCATATCCCATGGCACTCAAAGAAATATACAGAGACAGAACATGGTAGAAATCTACCTGTCCATGCTTTTTTTTATTATATAGTTTTGATATACACAGGACCTGTCTCAGGGACCTCTGCAGAGTTTCTTTGGTCATAGTGTTTGAATAATGGTTGTATTAATCCTAAGGGTAGCTGACACACATTCTACACCCACCCCCTCTTTTTCTCTCTCTGTCATTGACTCAATGAATAATTTCTGTTATAATATAGAGGTATCATAAATTGATGACAAATTATTTCAATAGGTTACAAGTTTTAGAAATTATTGTGTAAATTATTGTTTGGTTTTTGATTGTGTAATTTATAATACATATACAGGTATTTAGAGGGGGGAAATTACAATTACATTGAAACTGCATTGTTCAGGGGCCTTTTAAAAACAATTGAATTACAAGAAAATAGCAGATGTGGACAGGTCATTGCTATCAAAACTCAGGTATACTGGGCTTTCTCAAGATCTAAAGAATGTCTGTAGATACTGGCTGTTATTCTTATCAAAACACCTCTCTGGGGTAGCCCCAGACCACAGTGTCTGCAGATGTCACTCCACCTGAGATCTATTGTTAAATGTTTGATTGGCAGGCAGCTTACAATTTGGGGGTGTCAACTTAAAATTGGGTCTTTAAGCTCAAATTTACAAACAAAGGAATAGATGCCGTCAACATAAGCAACATTCTTCGTCATAAAATGGTTCAGTCGTGTATTCCAACTTATTTCAAGTTCAAGTCTACACCCTGTATTTCCTACAGCTATACTTCTACTATTGCATCCAAACTTTTTAATTATAAACAAACTTTGCAGTGCTTAGATATAAACCATCTTATACGTAATCCACCAACATGTTCTTGTTCTTCATCTTCTTTCAACTACAGTCCAGCTGGACATGTCATTACTGGTGATGTTAATATAGTTGAAAATGAGGACCTCAAATAACTTATTCTTAAAGGTCCTAAATACAGAGAACCTCGGTCTTTTAATTGGCGACAGAACTTCATCTCTATTATCAGTTCTGTCGAAGATTATGCCAGACGATGGGCTAAATATGAAAAAGAAGAACTTGATACATTGTCAGAATGGGTTAAAAGCATAAGAGGGATATTAAAATCCCGCATTAGACACATGAAAACAAAAGTACGTACCATCTATCCTTCTGTGTTTAGTAAACCAGAAGTGATAAAAGAATTAGATAGGTTACATGAGGAATATGTTTTGGTTCCAGCTGACAAAGCTAGTAACAACATTGTCTTTGTTTGTAAGGCTCATTATTACAACTGTATTTTAAACGAACTTGGCATTAATTCCACTTTTGGTAATCATACTTATACTCCAACTGCCCTTTCAAAAGACGACATTCTTCAAAACCATGCTTCAGTTTTAGACACATTTAATATTCCAGTCAATGGGTCGAATGAATATGAGTTACCGTACCTATACTGGATTCCTAAACTACATAAAAACCCTTACAAACAAAGATACATTGCTGGATCCAGTATGTGCTCTACCAAGCCCCTATCTTTGATCCTCACGAAAATGTTAACAGCTGTGAAGGAGAAACTTCAAACTTACTGTGCGACTACATATGCCAGAAGTGGTGTTAATCAAATGTGGATTCTAAAAAAATTCTAAAGAACTTTTAGTAAACTTGAAATCACAGAATTTTTCCCAAATCAATAGCATTAAAACCTATGACTTTTCAACACTATACACAACCATTGCTCACGATAAATTAAAGACTAGACTTTTTGACATCATAGACAGTTGCTTCTTCAACAAAAATGGAAAACGGAAATATTCATATCTAGTGATCAGTCATTCAAAAACTTACTTTGTTAAACACCATTTTAATTCCACGCACAAGTACTCTGAAGTTGAAATAAAAAATATGCTAGAGTTCCTCATTGACAATATCTTCGTGGTCTTTGGTGATCAGGTCTTCCAACAGTCTGTTGGAATTCCCATGGGCACGAATTGTGCTCCTTTGTTAGCTGACCTGTTTTTATATTCATATGAAGCAGAATTTATTCAAAAACTTCTACGTGAGAAGAAAAAATCTCTCGCTGTGACCTTCAATTCGACTTTTAGATATATCGATGACGTTTTGTCTATTAACAATGATAGCTTTCATTCATATGTCGATTTGATATATCCCTATGAGCTGGAAATAAAGGACACCACAGAGTCGTCCACTTCTGTTTCATACTTAGATATTTTATTGAAAGTAGACATTAACGGCAAACTAACAACTCAACTGTATGACAAACGGGATGATTCCAGCTTCTCCATCGTCAACTTCCCACATTTATGTAGCAATATTCCATTATCACCTGCATATGGTGTTTATATCTCTCAACTTATTCGATATGCAAGAGCTTGTTCTGGGTATAATCAGTTTTTAAATCGAGGTAAGCTACTGACAAACAAGTTGATGGTACAGGGATTTCAACAGTCTCGATTGAAGTCAGCATTTCGCAAATTCTGTGGTCGTTATAACGATCTAGTTCGTCAATACAACCTCGCATTGGGTCAAATGCTGTCTGACGTGTTTCATACCGATTGTTAAGCCGTTCTTGGCACACTGATTTTGACTGCGGATAACTCCGTTTACCTGATCAGGATATGGGGCTCACGGCGGGTGTGACCGGTCAACAGGGGATGCTTACTCCTCCTAGGCACCTGATCTCACCTCTGGTGTGTTCAGGGGTCCGTGTTTGCCCAACTATCTATTTTGTATTGCTTGTAGGAGTTATGAGATTGATCACTGTTCGTTATCTTCACCTTGCATATATATATATATATATATGTATATATATATATTGTATATATCCACCAGGCTGCCAACGCCAGACCTTCGCTACAAATTCATGTAGCTTGTTACACCCTAAATCGTCGCCCCATGCGATTTGGGACAATATTGCACTATCATTAGTACTATAGTACACCCCAAATCGTCGCCCATCCTAAATCGTCGCCCGCCAATATTTCATTGACGTTTTTAGGATAGATTACACAGAAGATATTTCATTGTACCCCCTCTTATATGTGGGAGGGTGGTTTCACTTGGTTTCTTTATTTTGTCTGTCCGCACTCATATCTCTGGTGTTTGTCGACATATTGGGCTGAATTTTTTATGTAGACTACAAGTGACCCTCTGACATGCCTCCCCAAAAATGATATTTCTGGAATGAGAGTTTAAAGCGCCGCGAGTTGTGTACAATTTTCAGCAACTCTGCAATATATCTCGTGTTTGTGAACTGATATGATGGTTACATGTATTCCTGGCATGTGCTTCCCGTAAAATGAAATCTCTTGATCGCGAACTCAAAGCGCCAAGAGCTGTCAAAGCTATGGCATGTCAAACGTTGCAATATTTGATCTTTTCCATTTGTATTGTATAATTTTCCATTTGTATTTTATATTTTTCATTTGCATTGTATAATTTCCATTTGTATTGTATAATTTTCCATTTGTATTTCATATTTTCCATTTGTACTGTATAATTTTCCATTTGTATTGCATATTTTCCATTTGTATTATATATTTTTTTTGTTTGCATGGTATAATTTCCATTTGCATTACAAAATCTTTCATTTGCATTGCATACGAGGGATTGTTTATTTTGAATTGTTACGAAGGATTTCATTAGTTTAGGTCCCACTTATATTTAGCCGTCACCAGCTGCAGGTACCACAAATAGACTTACTATGCTACATGTACGCGCACAGTGGCGTAGCAGTGGGGGTTCTTTAACGTGCCAACGCCTGTCCCAACACGGAATGTCTGCTTTTAAGGTCACTTTATCCGAAAGATCTGTGATTCTCACTTTTAGATAGCAATGCGTATGGAAAAGTATTGACTGGTTTGATGCAGCCATGACACGAGTAGAACACGAACATGCCACCTCACGGTTACGAACCAAAGGGTATATCACTGAGCTACCGCGATCAGCTCCATATAAGGACTAGTTGAACATACATGTAGCTAGCAATGAGCAATCTTGCGCCGGGAGATTCCACCCCCCTTCCCTTCACAAATATGATATTTTATATATAGATGTCGAAAAAAGCATGCACGTACGTTTTATTTTGTCAGCACGCACTTGTTCCAAGGGACTTCCAGGGGCAGATCCAGGAATTGTGGTTACGGGGGCGCCACTTTATGAGGCAGGGGGTCTGGGGGCCGCCTTGAGGCGGCCCAAGTGGGTCCAGGGCGAAACTCTGGTAGGGGTCCAGAGGGCGAAGCCAAGGCTTGAAATATTTCATTTTTAATAAAGTGAAATTAGTAAAATGACGCAAATTTTAAGGGTTTCTGGAAAAATTAAGTTCTCTCAATAAAGTAATTCAAGAAATCAAAAGATTTTGTCATTTATTTCTCCGGGAATGGAAGAAATTATTGCTTCTTTTATCTTTTAATATATTTTTTTAAACAAGATACCAAGATTTACCTTAAATTTGAAAATTTGGGGGGAGGGGTCGCCGGCTGCGCCCCTCTTAAATCCGCCACTGACTTCGCCCTCCCCCTGCAACCCCCTCCACCAAGGCTTTGCACTGGACTCACTAGGAATCTTAACTCCAGCCATCCAGCAGTTTACTGCATCCTTTCGTTCAAAATTATCTAGATCAGCCCGTGGTTAAATAGGAGACTAGTTTGAATATGCTGATCACATTAGACGCATAAAAGCGATCAATTAATTGCGGGTGGGGGTGGGGGTGGGGTTACGCCATTACACTTAGCAAATATGGTACATTCCTGAGAAACATGGCTCCTGAACTTTACCTCTTCAACATCTCGCGCATTACCAAATTCGATAAACGATAACTTAAGATTAATCCATTGAATAGTTGTAACAAACCAAACTCGATGTTAACAATTGGTGGGGACCCAAGGGCCGAATTAAGTCCCCCGAATCTACTGAATTCTGCCAAAATAAAAATGTGCATGGTTTTCTGAACAGTTCTATTTTTTTTAAATTATCAGGGGGGCGGGGGGATTCGCCATTACTAGAGTTAGCTACGTATTTTCAAAAATAACTAGTCCTGCATGGACCTGATCGCGGTAGTTCAGTATTATATCGCTTGGTTTGTGGGCGAGAGGTCGTGAGTTCGAGAACCGTTACTGTCATTGCCGCATCAAACCTAAGACATAAACAAAGACAGTGATTGCTCCTTTGCCAAACACTCGGCATTTAAAAGTGAGAATCACGGGTCTTTCCGTAATGACCTTAAAACAGATATTCCGTATCGCTGCACAGGCGTTAGCACAATAAAGAACCGTCATTGCTACGACCCTGTGTGCTAAGCACGTCTACAGATGTTATGCTGTTTGGAAAACAGCTAGCATAACCAAGTACACAACAACATTTGGCTTAGTCCTTTATTGTAAGCTGTGGGTATGTGTGTGTGTAGTCGTGTGGTAAAGTGCTGAAACAAGTACAAATAACACATAAATATGACATGAAAGAAAATAGCATATATATATATAACAAACATAGATACCTGCAAACATGATGCATACATATATAATCAACACAAGAAAAATACTTGTAATGATATGACATGACAACATACCAAAAAATATGCACCCAGTCTGAAAACTGTAACCTGACAGAAATTAACGTGTCGGGTCTAAATAGGATAATAAACCAAACTAGAAATGTAGAATTTACAATTTAACTTAAGAGTTATGTATTAAAGTTAATCAAATAATAAAGTTATACAAAAATAGAGTAAACCATGTTTTGATTTATAAAATGGATAACACGAGAAAACATGGCGACTTACAACATTGTACAATCTAGATTATAAATGCTTGGGTGCATGAAATATAGCTTATAAACATGGCATAACTTAAATACCACATAGATAGAATATCCAATATATTATGTAAATACATAATAATACTTACAATTTGAGGGGACAGGGATGGAAACATGAGAAAGTCTACTGGCGTGTGTAGCATGCGATGGGGCACCACGCGCTGTAAACATGACTTAAAAATGAAGAGTTCCGCAAAGGAGAGAGAACTCTGAATTATCAAAATGAAAATAACAAGGGCAAAGAAAGATAACTCTAGGTTCCATCACACTCCCCGCCTGGCATCTATAAGATGCCACTCAATACCACAACGTTGGATACAAATAATAAAAACTGATAAATAATACATGTAGGCTCTCACTTGGTATATTAAGCATATAAGTATCAGAAAAATGCACATCATAGTCCATAAGTCACTGTTCCCTGTCAATCAACAACACAAGTTCATGAATGGGTCTGATGTAGAATGTTGGTTTGTCAGCTTGAATTGTTCGCACAACAACCTTTCTCACCATTCCGTCATCACTCGGAAATACACGATCGATAATACCCATTGGCCAGTTGATTCGGTTTTCAGCAGAATCTTTTAATAGTACCACATCGTTTACTTTAATGTTTCTTGTTCTCCATTTCCACTTGCGTCTGCTCTGTAGAATAGCAAGATACTGTTTACGCCACTGATTCCAAAAAATGTCTGCTAGTACTTGTACGCGTTTCCACTGTGCTCGAAAAACATCTTGTTGACTAAGTGAATCGGACACAACTGGAAGGAAATGAACGTTTCCAGTGAGAATCATAGATGGAGTAAGAATCATCGGTTCATCTGGATCTGAAGATATTGGTGCGATAGGACGAGAGTTTATGATGGCACAAACTTCACATAAGAACGTTGCTAGGGTCTCATGTGTTAGAGGTTTTCCACAGGATTCTAAGAGCATCGAGTTGAGGATTTTCCTTGTCATTCCAATAACTCGCTCCCAGACTCAACCCATATGGGAGGAATGTGGTACATTGAAAATCCAGGTGATGCAAGATTTGTCTAGGAACTGTTGAATTGGTCCTTCTTCCACTTTAATGGTGTTCACCTTCATCTCCTCAGCAGCTCCAATGAAATTGGTGCCGCAGTCAGATCGTATTATTTTCACAGGACCACGAAGTGACAGAAATCTACGCAGCGCATTTATAAATGAAGAGCTCGACATCTCTTCAATAACTTCAATGTGAGCTGCTCTAGATGTAAGACATGTAAACATCAGTCCCCATCGTTTGCTGTTTGCTGCTCCTCCTCTAGTTCTGCGAGTAGAAACTTCCCACGAGCCAAATACATCTACTCCAACCGATGTGAAAGGTGGGCCTGGTGTTATCCTGTCCTCTGGGACATCTGCCATCATCTGTGTTTCAAGGTTGCGACGAAGTTTTCGACAAGTTACGCAGTTATGTATAATGGATGATATCATACGTTTGCCTCCAAGGATCCAAAATCCAGCTGTGCGAAGTGCACCTTCTGTGAATAACCTCCCTTGATGCTTTACTCGCTCATGAAAATGAGGTATCAAAAGGATAGAGATGTGGTTGCGCTTTGGAAGAATAATTGGATTAATTTCCTTTGAAGAGAGATTTCCAGCAGCTTTGTTTATTCTTCCACCAACACGCAAAAGTTGGTTTTCATCCAAGAATGGCGAAAGTGTTGCGATACAACTGTCCTTGGCCAAAGGTCGTCCTGCCTTTAAACTGTTAATTTCCTTGTAGAAATTTTCTTGTTGAGTCTGTTTCAAGACAAATATCTCTGCTTCACGTATTTCATCACAATGGGTAGGTAGCATAGGATTCTTGTCATGGCGAGCTTTAAACTTGTGACAAAATTGGTTGAGATAGGCAATACCCATGATGAGTTTTCTCCAATCACCGAAATGATAAAATTTCTTGGTGATGAGGTTAGATGTCGTAATAGTAACATCAGTTTGTACACAGATGACAGGTCTATCAGTTGGTCGAATTTCTCGATCATTATCTGGTTCTACTATTGGAAACTGTGTAGAAGAATCTATCAGATTAACCACCTAATAAACGGAAGAAAAGGAAAGCTTCAACAGAAACGGGGCAAACCCTTGTTGCAAAAACAACAAAATTTACGAACCCCCCACACTTCCCAACCAAAGAACAGAGAGAATTCGGTGTCTTAACATACGATTAATTTAAATGAAAATAATTGAATAACAACAGACTACTTGCAGATGTAGAATAACGCTTCAATTTCGATGTGTTTCGTTCCGTTCTGCTAAATACTAATATCTACACGGATATTAGTATTTAGCGGAACGGAATCAGATGTTAGCTACTATTTCAACTTCATAATAACCTCACAAATTTCTAGTCCCTTTTAATGGGAGTTTTATTTACTACTATGATTTATTCAGAAAATTGTACACTGGCCCCGATTTCTTATTTAAATTAACAACTCCTCTTACTTTCAGATTAATCAACTAATAAACGGAGAGCTTTAACAGAAACAGGGGAAAACAATGTTGAAATAATTTGGAAAATTTAAGAAAAGCGTCCCCCAAAGAAGAGAGAGAATTCGGTGTCTAAAGATACGATGAAAATAAATGAGAATAATTGAATAACAACAGACTACTTGCAGGTGTAGAATAACGCTTCAAATTCGATGTTTCATTCCGTTCTGCTAAATACTAATATCCACACGGATATTGGTTTTAGCGGAACGGAACCAGATAATGCTTGCTGGCAAATTTCCAGTCCTGTTTTCGTGAGGTTTTTATTCGCCACTATCATTTTTGCAGAAAATTGTACATTGATCCCGGGTTTTTATGGCGTCGAGCTTTGCTCGAACGGCATCTAGTCAGCGTGTACGACTGAATCAGCTGAAAAGTTTACGCGACCGAAGGTGTTAGACTATCGATGCTTCCGCGGAAAAATCCCGCGCTTTTTGTAATGGCGTATGAATATCTGTACTGTTTAATGATTTACGACATTTTAAAGTTGTTAATGAGAAACAAATGAAAATTATCACATTGATTTACTTTAACATATAAAAACTTTCACAAAAAATAAAAACAAATCAAATAAAAATTCCAATTTCAATGCGAACTACATTTGCAAAGTCACGTGATGTCTGAAATGATAGCGTTTCTAGACGAAAGATATCGTGGGTTTTGTTTGTAAACATTGCGTACTGTTGGCGAAATTTAAACTGAGAAATAGTGTATCGCGGATTATTTATGGTCATTATATTTTAGGGTAGGTAATGTTTATTTGACTGTAGCATTCTCAGTAGGGTATTAACGCATCTGTAGGTTTGCAAATCATTGGTCAACTCGGTATATAAACAGTGGCACGTGTTAATGTTATTGTAAACAAACTAAGCGCGGAAGCATTCATTATTATAAGGCTTTCAAGTAAAAGTTACTGAATTAACAATTTTTTTTTTAAATCTGACTAGATTTTCATCTCTTGAGATGCTAGCAGTGATACTACAAATGGTCCATAGTTGTTTACATTGTTGCACATATTTCTTATTAAAATTTTGGTTTAAAACTTATTTCTTGTTTTTATTATGTTATCAACAAGTACATGTAATGCTGCCCTTTACAACTATTAAAAGGAGAGTTCTCACAACAGTTGACTTTTTCACTAAATATCTTAATGCACAAATTTTCAGTTCTTTGTGAATTACATCTGTGACAAGGATTGTAGAGTACTCCCTTGGCTAGCAAAGATGTGTGAATAATTGAGAGCAATGGTTGATCACAAAAATCGTCATTATTTAATAACATTAGATATTGTAAATAATCCTTTGAAAAATATTCTGAAGAAATGAATGGAATTGTAAAAAATATATCTGTAATTGAATTTTTTTGTGAAAAGAGCTACTGTACAGATGTATTAGAAGCATTATTCCTGTATGAAGGATAAATATTCTTGGTATTGCTTGAATTCAAAGCTGTATGTGTGTTTTTAATACATGTACAGCTAATCTTCGTTATCGGGAATATGTAAATAGAGTTGCCAGTCCAAACCACTTCTTTTTTGTGTGTGTGTTATCCTTGTTATCGCAAATCCTTGGATATCTCAAATTTAATTTCAGTCCTGTTGAATTTGCAATAACAAGGTGTGACTGTAGTCAATGACATCAAAATATTCACAAGGTAGAAGACTCTCCATTGAGATTTATATAAAGCTATATCTACTTTGTGTACATACAATAAGGGATGAAGCATTGATAAACTGGACAGTACATAGTTTCATTATAATCTTTGCTTTCTTAGCACGACGCCATTGTGGCCCTTCAAGCCTTTGATTTTCCCATTGACAACTCCAAGTACTTTCAGAGTGATCAACTAATAACCGACGAAAAAGAACGCTTCAACAGAAACGGAAAAGCAATGTGACATTAATTTAGAAGAGAGTAACCCAATCGGAACTCCTCGAATGTCTCGCGCACTCGACATAGATCTCGGATGTAATACGATGCCATCCATGAGCGAATTTGATGCATTGCTGTGACGTCACAATTGACAATGCATCAAATTCGCTCATGGATGCCATCGTAATTACATCCGAGATCTATGTCGAGTGCGCGAGACATTCGAGGAGTTCCGATTGGTGAGTAACCATAATAATATCAAAGAAACACAAGTATTCAAAATCTTACCTAACGCATGGATTTTTGTCTTTCAATTTGCGAGCAAATTTCATAGATATCGTGAGGCAGGGAATGATATAATTACCAAAGGTAAGAAAAATTCTATGATATATTATATGTGGAGAAATCTTGAGAGATTACTTGCATGTGTAGAACAACACTTCAATTTCGATGTGTTTCGTTCCGTTCCATTAAATACTAATATCCACACGGATATTGGTATTTTGCGGAACGGAACGAAACCAGCGCAGAAAATGTGCATTTTATATCAGTAATAAAGCCATATCAAAAATTAAACATAGTTTATACAGTAACTACAGATATTAACACTCACATGATTGGATACAATTGTATATAAAATCTACATGTATAATCTTAAAGCCCGGTATTTTATTTTACAACTTTCTACTTTTCATAGGCCCACATGAGTATACACAATTATGTATGTAACTAGAAATTTTAAGTCCGGTATTTCATTTTAAAACCCTCTACTTTTTAGAGTCGATTTCCCCTTAAGGTACCCCACAATCGGTTTCATTCCGTTCCGTAAAATACCAATAGCCTGGTTTGAATCCAGGTCTGGTCCATTGCATTTTCTCCCTTTGTGTTACACTAACGTATGTACTATACGAGAGTCTCGTTTTTCTGTGACAAAGACTTTGTATTTGAAGTTCCATTGCTGTAACTCACAACGTAATCGATATTTAGGATTAGAAACCACCTTCGGTTGTTATTGTTTGACTTTGTAACCAGAATCAAAATAGAAAACAGCCTTATGTCGGTGACGTTTTTACCTTGAAGGTTCGTAGCTATAGTTTAAATAGTTTATAGTGTGAAATCATCATTGTTCGTGGGGGGATTGATGTTCGTGAATTTCGCAAGTCACTCTTACCCACGAATTTACGTGTCCTCGAACATTCTTTAAACCAAACAGAGTTATCTCTCTTAGTGATATCGTATCGCTTACCCACGAAATTACGTCCCCAGGAACCAGCAAAATTTTGCTTACCCACGAACATTGGCCCCCACGAATTAAACTGATTTGATAGTATTCGAGATTTCATCAAAGGAGCATTTTTTGTGACCTTAGATCATAAAAATACCAACATTAATTAAGTCATAGATACTCTTAATTTGAGACTTACTTGCTAATTTCAAATAGCATCCATTGTTTGAACTTTCCATTATATATGTGTGTAATAAAGACGCTGTAGCTGCTAAAGACAAAGATAAATCGCTTTTATCTTCAGTTTTCACAGACAGCTCAATATTAAAACAAATATTCTCCTTTCAATATTGTTTTTAACAGGAAGAGAGAAACTGCTGTAACGTATTTACATTAACTTCCGGGATCGTACCTGGTCAATTCCAGGGTTTGGGGTATTCAACAATAGCTAATTTAAACTAATTGATATGATTTTAGTGGACTGCCAAAATATACAAATATGTCCTAACCTTATCTAGGTAAATTATAATCAAACAGAGAATCACTATATCAATCAGAGGCAAGCAACGATAACTGGTAGTGCTAACTTAACAAAATGCAGATCTAGAGCCCAGTCGCCCTCGGATTACCCCATATACTGTAGGACGCCTTATTCAGGACGGACAGTATATGTGGTAGCCCTTCAACCACTACACTCACTGTAGGATGCCTTATTCAGGACGGACAATGAGTATAGCGGCCTGGACGACGGTCTGTTCAGCCAATGCGGACGACACCAAAAACGAACTATGGCTAGCCTCTTTACTGGAGGTCAACCTATTCGTGGCAGGCCAGACTTCTCATGGCCTTCCAAATTCACTCTCTAACTGTAAGAACAGGCGAGGAATTGTTTACTATGAATACTTTATTAGTACACATAATTTCGTCCTCTCAACTTGGCTGGGTCTTCTATCTGAATGACACAGACGACTGCGGAGTCTCGGTATTTATACACAAATTAGATCACGTGATGGAAAGTGACTAATTGAGAACTCCGCATGGTCGTACCTCAAATATCCGGAATCATTACACTGCGATGGACCAAACTAAGACTCGAACCTGGGCGCCCTTAACCTCCACTCAGGTGATCTACCAACTGAGCTATGTGGTCACTGGCGATCGAACCCATCTGATCACTACTCTTCCCTCCTTGAATATCTTCACACCTTGGAGACATTAACCCAGGATCTTATCTTCGACAGGCATTTTCACCTGTCAATTCCATGAACTGATCTATATGAATTATGAAGCGCCAGATTAACACGAATGCAAACATTCGAACATATCATTTATTATTTGAAGATATAAATTCAATTATTGCATGCAATAATTCGATTGATGCGGGCATCAAATCAATATATACTCTCATCCATTGAATTAATGCGCGCATCAATTGAATTATTGCGCGGAATAATTGTTTTTTGTTTTATTTGTATCATGCTTAACGTCTCCCTGGAGAATTTTTCACTCATATGGAGACGCCACCAAGACTGATGAAGGGCTTCAAATTAAGGCCTATGCTCGGCGCTTACGACCATTGAGCAGTGAGGGTTCTTTAGCGTGCCACACCTCCTGTGACACGGGACATCCGTTTTTAAGCACAGGCAATTGCATCGCTTGGGGGTCGAATACTATATAAAGAGCACAGGCAATTGCATCGCTTGGGGGTCTAATTTACTAAAGAGTACTCTTTATATAGTAAATTCGACCCCCAAGCGATGTAATTGCCTGTGTTTTTAAGGTAATCTCCGAGGACCCGTGACATACACACCTGACGCCGAGCGTTTGGCGATGGAACTGTCACTACCTGTTTAAACGACTGAAATCTGTCGCGGCCAGGATTCGAACCCCGGCCTTCCGCATGCAAGGCGAACGCTCTAACCTCTAGAGCACCGCGGCGGTTCTCGCGGAATCAAGATTTAAGTGCGAAATAGATACAAAAGTAACGGTTGCCAATCCAGTCAATAATACTACCAGTGAGAGTGGGTGAGTGCAAACATTAAGCTTTTTAAAGCCTTGACTGTAATTGTAGCTGCCGGATTCATAGCGGAAAGTAGTTGTTACGTCGCTAATAAAGTAAGTGCATAATAATCTGATACGGAATAACCGTTTCCGTAAAAATTAAATTAAACATTAATTATTATCATTCTGATGAATAATGGCAACAGTACATGTATATTTTAAGTCATCTGAGTTTACTTAGGCGACATATTGCAATTGGTTGTCGTCAGTCGTCGTGGGTCAACATTGAACATTTTTAACTTCTTCATGATTGATTAAATATTGTTTAACGTCCCTCTCGAGAATATTTCACTCATATGGAGACGTCACCACTGCCGGTGAAGGGCTGCAAAAGTTAGGCCTATGCTCGGCGCTTATGGCCATTGAAAAGGGAGGGATCTTTATCGAGCCACACCTGCTGTGACACGGGACCTCGGTTTTTGCGGTCTCATCCGAAGGACCGCCCCATTTAGTCGCCTCTTCCGACAAGCAAGGGGGTACTGAAGACCTATTCCAACCCGGGTCCCCACAAGCCAACTTCTTCTTGATAACTACCGGTCCAATTCTATTCAAATTTGATATGAAACATCTTTGGGACAAGGGGGACATAAATTGTAAATTTCAGGGGCGGGGCAAAAACTGTCCAAAAATTGAGAAATTTTCAAAAATCTTCTCAAGAACCGCACACGTGTAAGAAAAACTAAATGCATAGTTATGTAGAACAGGAAGGCCTCTACAAAAAATTGTAAATTTCATGATCCACGGGGTAGGGGTGCTGACCCCAGGGCGGGGCAAAACTTGGTATATAGTGTTTATGTGTAACGTACTTGAATAACATCTTCTTTAGTGCTATTTATACTGGTTTGAAACTAAATAGATATTTAGAAAGATCGGGTACTCCTTTAATACCCGAATTGTAAATTTGATGATCCCAGGGGTAGGGATTTGGTATCAGCGTGGGTCCAACATGGTCAGTTAGTAAATGTGTGAACAATATACATTTTTAACTTCTTGATAATTATCATTCCGATTCTTTTCAGGATTCCTGCACACATGGGACCTTAGGGGCGGGGCAAAAACTGACCAAAATTGACATTGACTAATTTTCAAAAATCTTCTCTAGAACCACACATGTTGAAGAAAAACTAAATGCATAATGATGTAGAGCAGGAAGGCCTCTACCAAAATCCCCAGGGTAGGGTAGTGATTTTTTAAGGTCCATTTTGGGTCCGAATTTCGCCCTTTCCCCTCCTAAAAATTGCCATTTTTTCCCCAATTAGCTTGCATTTTTCCTCAATAGGCCTAATAAAACTATAAAAAGGAAAATGTATATGAAAAAATAAACATTCGATGTGAATTATATACATAAGACTTAACAAAGAGTTAAGGGAATGATTATTTGGATAGAATAGTTGAAAATTTCAGAAGGTTAAAGTAAATTAGATGTGTAAAATAAAGAAAATATAGATCTAAAGTTTGGTATAATTTTAAAACCTATTTACGATAAAATTGATTTTTCCCAATTTGACTGAAATGTCGACAATTTTCCCCAATTTCGAAAGTCACAGGACCCTTGTAAAAATGTAGAAAAATCACTGGGTACGGGTTCTTACTCCAGCGGGGCCAAACTTTCTGTATATTGTCTATGTGTAAAACACTTAAATAACATCTTCTTTAGTGTTATTGATACTAAATTGAAACTAAATGGATATTTAGAAAGAGCAGGTAGTCGTTTACCAAAATTGTAAATTTGATGATCCCCAGAGTAGGGGTCTGACCCCAGGGTGGGGCCAAACTTAGTATATAGTTTTGATGTGTAAGTTTGCTGATGCTGTATAAAATCTAAATGCATACTTAGGAATAGCAGAAAAGGATGTACAAAAAATGGTGAATTTTACAACCCAGGGTTTTGACTTTAGGATGGGTCCAAATTAGTCATATCTTTTCATGTTTTAATGTTAATACACCTATCATATTATGTAAAGCCTTTCATCAGTGTATGCACTTTTACAGGCAGTCAAGTTTTCAGAACACATCTTGTTTCATACTGTTGCTGAACAGTAGAATTTAGCTTAGCTATTCGGAACAGGAATTTATTTCTAGATTTCATAGCCCTTGGGAGTAGTGATACTTTTTCACTAGTACTCAGGTGACCCATAAGGACTGTGGGCCTCTTGTACTTTCAGGCTAGAAAAAAAAATCATAATGAAATTGGGCAAATGAACAAGGCAGTATTGGTATAGTTTCTCAGTGGTAGAGGCTACGTCAGACGCGCATATAACGGGGGCGTAGTGGACCGACAACCCTTGGCTACATGCACAGGGGCTAAACCCGTTTTGGGCCCGAACTCTGTGATATCATAAATATAGAAAGGGGTCTAATTCAGATAAAAAAATAACCACTCGCTTTAAATGCCTAAAAAATCTTAAACTAGGTACGCTATGCGTAATTTGTCGTTTTTCTTGCATAGATTAATGTTTTAAGTACTTGCATGACAAATTACAAGTCACAGGTTCTTATCACAATAAAGTTATACGTCATCGTTCTCTCGATTTCACTTGTTTATTTTTACTAGGACAATTACCTGTCCAGGTCACGGAGTCGTTTCTCGCCGATGACAGCAGCGAAATTCAGACTAGTGTGGAAGATTTCGGACCTGTGGCTACATGTAGCAAAGATGCTGGTTCCAGAAAACTTATACCATGTTAGCAATACTGGTATTTAAGCATCCCTATATGGATTCAAGTTCGGTTATAAGTCATGATCACTTGGGGCTAGGATGGGGTCATGACATAAGATGAACATTTTTTTCACGGGAATATGGAGGGTAGAAAAATCTTCTTTTTTTTTTTAATTTTCTGATGAATAGCAACAGGTGACTCGAGTGAGCGTTGCTGCCCGTGAGAATATTCATTAATACTCATCGATGGACATGGGTACAGGTGACTCTCGATGGCTCGAACTTCGATCTCTCGAAGTTCTTGATCTCTCGAAGTGAAATCATGGTCCCAATTTTTTTCTCTATATAACAAAGCAAATTTACTATCGATCTCTCGAACGTTCGATCTCTCGAAGTGAAGTTGGGTCCTGTAAAACACATTTCATAGTTTTTGACTCTCGATCTCTCGAAGTGGTGGTAGCGTATACCCACCGTTACCCAAGCGTGTAATAATTTCCGCTTGGGCCTTACCTGGATTTTGTTGAATGCTAGAGGTGTAATTCGGTGTTTACATAGTTGAAACATCGCCGGTGCTTCTTTGTGGAGGTGACACACTTGAGTATATAATTGGCTAATTGGTCAGTTTACACCTTGCACTGGGGTTTTGAGTCGTGATGATTAAAATTATATATAATCCGACTATGATGAAATCCAGAATTTGTTTTGACGTGACAACGAAAAAGTAAGTTTTATACATTATTTAGAGATCTAGAGACTTTTAAATCTCTCGAGTTTGTTCTTTGTGTAAAGCTACTCTAAAACATCGTTTTACTCATTCGTTAGAATTTTTGTTTTGGGTAAAACGACATCACATTGTGCTCTATTTGGTTTGCGATAGTAAAGCGTCATCTGAACGTGGTTTTCTATGCCCATCTAAGCATGATTAAAGAACAAATAAATAAATAAACTTTGAAATGTTTTTATTAATGCAAAGTACGTTTTTTTATTTTTATATCAAAGTACCTGACGAATATGAAGGAAAACATGTCAAAACGATATCATATGATCTTGTTAGTAAGTATTTCTGGATACTGTAAAATCTGAACCATACCGGCGGACCTTCAGTTTCCCAATTTCGATCTCTCGATCTCTCGAAGTTTTATCAAGGTCCCTTGAACTTCGAGTTATCGAGAGTCACCTGTATTTATTTTGAGTTGATGTATCCCGGTGTGTTTATAGATCTAGCATTAATGCGGAAAGAGAAAACAGCTGGGAACGGGGAACCCAATATGTCGAGGAGAGATGAGTTTTGAAAGCGATGCACTTGTCGTGGTACAGGGAAACACCATGTAACTAAGATCGTTTCATCACATCAAATCCTGGTGAAGTTTCCTGATTTGATCGGGAAGTGAGCATTGGTTATTTTTTGCAATAGTGATGGTGTAGAAATGAAGGTATTTTATTCCTTTTGTATTCTGGTATTGGTGATCTATTGTACACATCTCTCAGATATTCGCGCACAGAATTCCACGTGCGGCGTGTAAGTATCCTGTATCTCACCTATTTACTTAAATCATATTTTTGTTTTCATTGTAAATAGTTAACACATATGTACTTAATACTGTTTCATAAAATTTCCGTTTATTGAAATTACACGCTTATGTGTATTAAAAATTTCTATGAAGTCAAACTAAGATGTATTATCTAATTTGAATTTAATTGTGTGATAGAAACCATAAGCGTTGACATGTGGACAATATTATCTGACTGGTGTTTATACGTTTTGTAGACCCCCGGAATGTTGTCAGGGTTATAAATGGGACAACAATAGTGCACAGTGCAGTCGTAAGTGTTTAAACGTTTTGTAGACCCCCGGGATGTTGTCAGGGTTATAAATGGGACAACAATAGTGCACAGTGCAGTCATAAGTTCAAGAGTATCTGTGATTAAATTATTTAATGTACAGATGCACACAATCAAGATGATAAATCCAATCATTGAATAAACCTATTTAGAAAATATATAAGACGTAAGAGGAAGACATCTGCAGTTAACCTGGTTATAACGGATTAATTTAGATGTAATTAATTAATAGAATTGATGATTCTAAATGATATATGGTATTTGATGACTGTTCTGTACCTTTAGCTTGTGACTATCCTCAATTTGGAACCACGTGCGGATCTACCTGTCAGTGCCCACGAAAGAATTGCCATCATAAATATGGATGTCAAAACAACGGTAAAATCAATAGAAACAAAACGATGCAATTCAAGATAACTCAATTCTGTTGTAATACAATAAGTAAGGTTTCGTCCGATACAAAAGGATTTTTGCGAAGTTTTGGTGTAATGTGCCCATTGAACAGTACTCTGATAGTAGAGTAGCGGATCAAAGGGGGTGGCGGTGGTTGCACACTCCCTTTGGTTGAACATTTGCAAAAAAAAAATGTTACCATTACCGTTTTTGGGGTGTAGCAGTTAGAGCTATATGGACCATGGATATCGGCCTGGATAGCTCAGTGATTAGAGCACCTGACTAGTATTGCAGGGGTCCTCGATAGCTCAGTGATTAGAACACCTGTCTAGTATTGCAGGGGTCCTGGATACCTCAGTGATTAGAGCACCTGACTACCGGTAGTATTGCAGGGGTCCTGGATAGCTCAGTGATTAGAGCACCTGACTAGTAATGCAGGGGTCCTGGATAGCTCAGTGATTAGAGCACCTGACTAGTAATGCAGGGGTCCTGGATAGCTCAGTGATTAGAGCACCTGACTAGTATTGCAGGGGTCCTGGATAGCTCAGTTATTAGATCACCTGACTAATATTGCAGGGATCCTGAATAGCTCAGTAATTAGAGCACCTGACTAGTATTGCAGGGTCCTGGATAGCTCAGTGATTAGAGCACCTGACTAGTATTGCAGGGGTCCTGGATAGTTCAGTGATTAGAGCACCTGGCTAGTATTGCAGGGGTCCTGAATAGCTCAGTGATTAGAGCACCTGACTAGTAATACAGGGGTCCTGGATAGCTCAGTGAATCCGTTGATCAGTTTTTCCTATATACATACAAGTATGGTTTCTCTGTTGTGTGGTTAATTGTATATAAGCATGGTGACTCCGTTGAGCGGTTGAGCGGTGTTTACAATATAAACATGGTGACTCCGTTGAGCATTGTGGTATAAATAATAAATTTTTTGTTTCAGGATGTCCAGTAGGTTTTTATGGCACTTACTGTGAACGTCACTGTCGATATCCGAATTACGGAAGAGAATGCCAGCTGGGATGTTCATGTGACAAAGAACGGTGTAATCACGTGACGGGATGTACAGGTACAATTTAGAAATAATTAATGTTTCTCATTGACCTTTAAAGTACAATTGCTAATCTGCTGACATATTCCATGATGTTCGTTATCAACTTGTTTATATTAACGAAGAAAAAAATTGATGTCTAAATGTAATTTACCTTTAAACTTCATAGTTGTTTATACAGTGTATATACATGTAATTACTCAAATATTATATCAATTATCTGATTTAAAACCTTTAAATTCTTGGGAGTCAACATTTTGTGAATTGGCGGGATTTGACGGTTTGATTAATATATATTTTCGTGGATTGTGGAGATTTTACAGTTTCATTCGGAGGCAATTTTCGTTAATTGTGGAGATTTTACTGTTTCATGTGGATGTGTTTTGAAGGGTATGGTATCTATTGTGCATTTCGTTGTGGATTGAAAGTCTGATGATTCCATAATATTTGTACTAGTAAATGTCAGGATCGGGACGATGGAAGTAGATTTTAGTTTTAGATTGGTCTCCTTCGGTTTGACCACTATTGGGGCTGAGGACGGACTTGTTAAGGGAGGGTAGGGGTTACATCTCTGTTAACAGGGAGTCGAGACGTCTTATAATCACGTATAAACCGGGGGCAATAATCGGTTTGATATACGTGCAAATAGATGAAATCCATGACAACTCCATGGAATACCTGCAATAATCATTGACTGAGAACATGTGTACTTTCGTGGTACTTGATAAATCTAAGAAATAAGTTTCATTTTGAAAATACCAGGGTAAAATAAAATAAAAAAGATATGAGCTGCAATGCTCATGCCAGCATATATCACGAAGCACGTGAGGACATCACAGAGCACGTGAGGACATCATGAAATATATGCTGACGTGAAGGGTCGTATAGTTGATATTCTCTACGTATTTACAAAAAAACTCATGAAATTTCCCTGTTTTACATTTACGTTCTACTTGTATTTCTATCGAAATTCTCAGTCGTTATAACAGACGTATTTAACAAGATTTATACGCGCATTGTTCACAAAGCAACATATTCACAAGGAAATGGCCATACTTCAATTTTGTAAATATATCAAGGGCAAAAACATTGGAAATGTCATTATCATGTGACTACGGACACTGTCATTAATACTCACTTTGTCTTGTTTTGCTACAGATGATATCAGCGCCGCTGAGAACAGCACCGCTGTGTCCGAGCCATTCTCCCACAATAGAAGTATGCAAAATGAGACCGAAATGAACATTCTATATATTTCATCTGACGTCACACAAGGAGGTAAAGATACCTTTACTAGAGATAAAGACTCGTACTTTGAATTGAAACTTTCGGAACACGAACTGTTGCTATCTAATGCACTTTTGCTATCTGATTCATCAATAAAACACACAGGGTATGTGAAGATAATGTGTAGAGGATATTTATTTTATTTGATATCTTAAAGCATGGACACGATTTAAGGTGAAGATTTTCGAATTTGTTTTTCCATTTTTATTGTTTACAATTCTTAACAAGAGTATTTTTAATGGTCAGCCAAATTTGAATATCATTTGTTGAGTTATACATGAGATACAGCACTCAAAATTCTTTATGTAAACAAGGCTCGTACATACGAAATAAAACACACGCATCCTCAAATGAGATTTGCCAAACACTAGAAGCTATTTAATTGTGCTAAGACTGAAAAAGCTACTTCAAACTACACTTTTACGACTTTATTTAACATATGTAAACAAAAATATGGCACAAGACTTGTTTACATAACAAAGACTTGTGACCTTTGTATCTCCCATGTACCTTGACAACTGACATCCAAATTTTTGCTGATCATCAGTAATACCTTAGTAATCTGAAAAAAGAAAATTAAAAGCCCTGCTAGACTAAAACTCACGATCTACAGATCAGCAGTCGACACGTTAACCCAGCTATGCAATATACAAGTATTGTTGATATCTATATTTTATTCATGTTTCCTGAAGAAGTCAGAAGTGTTCTTCCTCCTAATGGACACGTACAAATAAATAAAACTTCTCCGTTTGCAAATATTTCTGTACAAAATGTTAAATTGTGGCGTCGGTGGCCTAGTGGTTAGGCCGTCAGACTCTCGACCGAAAGGTCGTGGGTTTGAGTCCTGGCCACGGCAGGGCTGACGTTGTGTCCTTGGGAAAGGCACTTTACATGAATTTCCTCACTCCACCCAAGTGTAAAAGGGGTACCTGGCTATAGACAGTGAAATACATTGTTAGAATGTTAGTGCTTTAGCGCTTGTAATGGCAGCTTGCTCTGTATGCTTCCTAGGAGGCTGAGAAAGTTCTAGATTGATATATGGTCTGCCGGGGTAATAATGTACATTGATTATTGTAAAACGCTTTGAGCAGCATACGCTGGAAAAGGCGCTATATAAAACCAATCATAATTATTATTATTAATATATTCCACCTCACCTGATATTTTATCCCTTTGGACTCGAATTAAAGTACATCACAGAGTCCTCCACATCTGCTTCGTACTTATATATTTTATTGAAAATAAATATTAACGGCAAACTAATAATTCAACTTTATACCAAACGGGATGATTTCAGCTTCTCAATAGTCAACTCCCCATATATATGTAGCGATATTCCATTATCACCTGTATATGGTGTTTATATCTCTCAACTGATTGGAGACGCAAGAGCTTGTTCTGCGTATGATCAGGTTTTGAATCGAGACAACCTACTGAAGACACGTTGATGTTACAGGGGTTTCAACAGTATCATTTAAAGTCGCCAATTTGCAAATTAGATAGTCGTTATAATGATTTAGTTTGACAATACAACCTATCATTGGATCTATTGCTGTCTGACACGTTTCATACGAAATTTTAGGCCGTTCTTGGCACACTGATTTTGACTACGGATTATTCCGTTTATATGATCAAGATATAGGGCTCACGGCGTGTGTGACCGTTCGAGAGGGGATGCTTCTTCCTCCTAGCCACCTGGTTCCACCTCTGGTAATTACAGGGGTACGTGTTTGTCCAACTTTTGATTTTGTATCGCCTATAGGAATTATGAGATTGATCACTGTTCGTCATGTTTACCGTTCATTCGCAAAACACGACAAATAGCAACATTAAATCAAGTTGATTAAAATATCAGTGTTTACTCGATATTTGAGTTTCTGGTTGAGGGACATTTTATAATCGCTGGAACTCTTTCTATGCACTAATTAAAAATATTCCTCTTAGTGCATCATGTTGGTTAAATAAGTATCAATAAATACTCTACAGTAAACAAATTTTCACAATTGACCCGATTTTGTTAAAAGAAACCTATCAATATGTAAAATTGGAAGTCTTCAAAAGGAGGTGGAAAACAAGTGTCTTTAACACACAGAAATTCAATTCAACTGGTAGAGAGAGTACACATATAAAAGTATGAATATATAAGTGTATAATAGTATCTCTCTGAACACTTGGTCTATATATGAATGAAGGGAAGTTTAGGCCGTTCTTGGCTCTCTGATTTTGACTACTGATTATTGCGTTTACCTGATAAAGATATAGGGCTCACGGCCTGTGTGACCGATCGATCGATACGCAAGAGCTTGTTCTGCATATGGTCAGTTCAAATCGAGACAAGCTACTGACAAACAGGTTGATGGTGCAGGGGTTCCAACAGTTTCGTTTAAAGTGAGCATTTCGCAAATTCTATAGTCGTTATAACGATCTTGTCTGCGAACACAATCTGTCTTCGAGTCAAATGCTGTCTGACGTGTTTAATATCGATTGTTTGGCCGTTCTTGACCCACTGATTTTGACTACAGATAACTCTATTTACCTGATCAAGATATAGGGCTCAAGGCGAATGTGACCTGTCAACAGGGGATATCTACTCCTGCTAGGGCACTTGATCCCACCTCTAGTATATTCAGGGGTCCGTGTTTGCCCAACTCTCTATTTTGTATTGCTTATAGGAGTTATGAGATTGATCACTGTTACCTATCTTCACCTTTCATGTTTATCATAGTGAATATTGCATCATCTCTATGCAATGACAACGAGCAATAGTAACACAAAATTTGTTCGTGCAGTATGAGAGACACTTGATTTCACCTCTGGTGTGTCCAGGGGTCCGTGTTTGTCTGATTTTACCTCTGGTATGTCCAGGTGTCCGTGTTTGCCCAACTCTTAATTTTGTACTCTCTACCTGTCTGTGATCTTAGTTTTGTAGTGTTCTATAAGAGTGTTTTATATCGACAGGAAGGATGCAGCCACTCATGTCAATGTGGGAAGAAATGAACATGAGACACAAAGTGATGCTCATTTCCATAGCTTTCATCGGAGTAATCCTCTTGATCATTTTAGGTGTTTATATCAAACTGATCGTCAGTAAGCATGCCAGTGTGCGCTATTATCAATTTAAGATTCGTCGTTCTCAAAAAGTGAAAACTTCAAATGAAACATCGTTCCTGTGACATCCTTTTCATAGACAATTTTGGAAAATGTAAATGGAGTGGAAACTAGGCATGTGACTGTGGTTATTATGTCAGTACTATGTCATTCTGTTTGTACTACGTAATTCTGTTAGTGCTATGTAATTCTGTTAGGAGTATGTCACTGTTAGTACTATGTAATTTTATTAGTACTATATAATTCTGTTAGTACTATGTCATTTTGTTAGTACTATGTCACTGTTAGTAGTATGTAATTCTGTTAGGACTATGTCACTGTTAGTACTATGTAATTCTATTAGGACTATGTCACTGTTAGTACTATGCAATTCTGTTAGGACTATGTAATTTTGTTAGTGCTTTGCAATTCTGTTAGGACTATGTCACTGTTAGTACTATGTCACTGTTAGTACTCTGTAATTATGTTAGGACTATGCCACTCTTAGTACTATGTAATTTTGTTAGTGCTATGTACTTTTGTTAGGAGCATGTCACTGTTAGTACTATGTAATTTTGTTAGTACTATGTAATTCTTTTAGTATTATGTAATTCTGTTAGTACAATGTAATTCTGTTAGGATTATGCCACTGTTGGTACTATGTAATTCTGTTAGTACAATGTCACTGTTAGTACTATGTAATTCCGTTAGGACTATGTAATTCTGTCAGTACTATATAATCATGTTAATACTATATAATTCTGTTAATACTATATAATTCTGTTAGTACTATGTAATTCTGGTAGTACTATATAATCATGTTAATACTATATAATTCTGTTAATACTATATAATTCTGTTAGTACTATATAATTATGTTAGAACTATGTAATTCTGTTATTATTATCTTTTATAAGCTTAATGAGACTTTGTAAGTCCGTTTAGGCTATTTAAGCTTGCTATCTAAGACTATACGTAAATGTTCATTGAATAAATCATTTCATAAGAAACGTTTGATTTTAGAATGATATACGGTGTACGTTTTATGCATGAAATTAAAACAATCAGCTAGTGTTTACTTACAATATTATTCGTGTGGGGTTTACATTCTGTGAATGGTGTATTGTATATAACTAAAAGTATCGAGACCGAGGAATTAGTATAGAGGAATGCTAAAATGTACTAAGAGTCAAAACTTATCAAAATCCAGCATGCATTATTGATAATATAGGAAGTGATGCCTTCCTTGAGAACATAGGAACTGAGTTCTTTACTGAGAGCATAGGAACTGATTCCTTTATTAATAAAAAAGGAACTGTTTCATCTATTGAAAACATAGGAAGCGAGTCCTTTATTGAGATCATGGAACTGAGTCCTTTATTGATATTTATAGTCCGAAATATTTGACGTTTTCCTGGCTTTTTTATGATTTTGATATTTACCGTGCCAGGAAAACTTCAGAACCGGCGTCATTACGTAAACTGGAAATTTTGCCGCTCCAGCTGGAGGCAGCATTCTCGGACCGATTTTGAACACTTGCGAGCTGAATTCAATGTTAAACTCGCAACTTATCAATAAAACGATGCTTCTTGCACTTTCTAATATCAATTCTATGGTTTCTTTCATCACATATACAGTCTCTTGAAAATATTTTAACAAGCTGTCGTGCTTTGATTTGAATCATTTAAAACTTATACGGTACCAATTTTGATGCACCAGATGCGCATTTCGACAAATAATGTCTCTTCAGTGATGCTCAACCGAAATGTTTGAAATCCGAAATAACAATGAAGTTTTAGAGCTATTTTAGGGAAAAACAGAGTGCCAAAAAAGTGGAGTCAAATTCGTCTAAGGATAAAAGATATGCGTGAGGGAGATAATGCTTAATTTTGAAATAAATTTCTAAGTTTTAGAACAACAATTAAATATGCATCCGTATTTTCAAGCTAGTAACGAAGTACTTAGCTACTGGGCTGTAAATACCCTCAGGGACTAACAGTCCACCAGGAGAGGCCTCGACCCAGGGGTCATAATGTAAAACTTATACGGTACCAATTTGGATGCACCATATGTGCATTTCGACAAATAATGACTCTTCAGTGATGCTCAACCGAAATGTTTGAAATCCGAAATACCAATGAAGTTTTAGTGCTATTTTAGGGAAAAACAGAGTGCCAAAAAAGTGGAGTCAAATTCGTCTAAGGATAAAAGCTATGCGTGAGGAAGATAATCCTTAATTTTGAAATGAGTTTCTAAATTTCATAACAGCAATTAAATATAAATCCGTATTTTCAAGCTAGTAACGAAGTACTTAGCTACTGGGCTGTAAATACCCTCGGGGACTAACAGTCCACCAGCAGGGGCCTCGATTCAGGGGTCATAATGCAAAACTTATACGATACCAATTTGGGTGCACCATATGTGCATTTCGACAAACAATGTCTCTTCAGTGATCGTTTGCTCAAAATACAGCGATAATTCGCTTAACTACAATTGTGTGCATCTGTTATCGAATTTTGGAGTGATATTTTCTTTTAATGAATATTAGTAAGTACAAGCAGAATCGTTTTATTGACAACATAGGAACTGAGTCTTTTATTGAGAACATGGAACTGATTTCTTTATTGAGAACATAGGAAGTGAGTCATTTATTTAGAATATAGGAATTGAATTCTTTATTAACAACATAGGAAGTGAGTTCTTTATTAACAACATAGGAAGTGAGTTCTTTATTAACAACATAGGAAGTGAGTCCTTATTAAAAACATAGAAAGTGAGTCCTTTATTGACAACATAGGAACTGATTCTTTTATTGAGAACACAGGAATTGGGTCCTTTACTGAGAACATAAGAACGGATTCCTTCAATAAAAACATGGTAAGTAATTCCTTAGTCTCTTTTAAAGCAATACTGACGGCAAAAAATTGAAAAATAAGAGAAAATATAACATATTTTTGATTGAATACATATATCTTCATCAAATCAAAGGAAATCTGAAGCAATAAACCCGTCAAATCAGCAGAAAATATCGATTCATGAATCATTGTCATCCTATCAGTAATTCATGCTCTTAATCTCCGATGTTCATTGACCTCGAAGGTCACCAGTTCGAAAAAAAAACAACGAAAGAGAGGCATCGAGCACATGTCAGATTTGTAAACAATTCAACATGCCAATTTCATAGAGAATTCACCATCAAAATTTGATTTGAGTGGCACATTTGTGTAATCTTTACTTTTTTACAGTTATAGTACTTCTTGTCATTCATGAAACGATGTAATATTTCAAAACAAACGACACGTGTAATTACTCACGTCAGTTTCCGTCGTTCTCAGAAACCCGGTTATGTTCGGCAATCATCGGTCCCATGTCCGTGTAGATGACACAATGACGGTTTATAGAAACGCTCATTATAGGTATGCTATCAAACAATATTCCTTTCTTTATTTTGCTGAATTTTTCTTCAGATGTTGGAGATTGCATTAGTTATACCGATGGGTGTTATTTGGTGCATAATTGGATAGTTGAAAAAACAAACAACCGTTAGTTATAGCTTGTATTGCTTTAAAGTTAGCATTTTGCAAATGCTATGGTTAAAATGATCTAGTTTGTCAATGCAATCTGTCACTGGGTCAAGTGCTGTATAACGTGAAATTACTGATGATATACCGTGTTAAAAGAAAACCCTAGCTATACCATCAAGGTATCTATTGTGTGTTCAGAATCGTGAGATTTCTTGTTAATATCCCAGTTAGGGTTAGACTGTCGGAAATTGTGTCTACAGCAAATCTTTCATCAATCAACCGCATATCATAGTCGTTATACCCTTATTCAAAAAAGAAATTGCACCTCTAAAAGCACACCAGTGCATGAACTGCGACAGTTTGCGCCAGCATTTGCTCTTCATAAAAGTATGCCGGCGTGAAGCTTCCAAGTTCATATCTTTTTCAAGAATGATTTTTTTAAAAATACAGTGTATTTGAATTCTGCTTTCATCTATGTCGGATACCAAGCCATCACTATGTATGTTCTATAATCATTAATATTACAAGGAAAATCGTCAAAGATTACGAAGAACTGATGAGCAGATATCAATATTATCAATCTAAAATGACAAAGGTTTTCAAATAAAGCATTCAGTAAATAATCTTGCTCTGATCTAATGGTTAAGTTACAATTTATTACAAAATGTGTATAATACTGCAAATATCAATGTGTTGTATTATTCACCAAAGAGTAAATACAGACTGTGGACAAAAGTATTCGTACGGGCGATGACGGCCATTTTGTTTATCGAAAACGTTTGACGGTAAACAAACATGTTTTTGGAGTGTCTGAACAGGACAAATAACTTGTAAATGCAAAAATATTGTAAATAAACAATTTGTTTCTATCAATAATCAATAAAAATAAATAAAAGAATTTTAAGTACTTTAATACTTTCGTGATATACCCTCGGGCCCTTTGAACTTGGCGCACTCGTTGTCGAAGCGTGCATGGAGATTTTGTATAATTTACTGTAAATGAAGTCCAGATTTCCAGAATTTTGTGATACAGTTCATCACCAGAATTTAATTTACAAATGCGATATTGAAGTTTTCTTTTAATTACCACCCAAATGTTTTCTACGGGGCATAAATCAGGTGATTGTGTGAGCCTCTTCAGTGCTTGAATTTGTCAGTTTTGTAATTGGTTGAAAGACAAGATCAATGAACAGGTGTATGGTCATCCATAAACATATAATTGTCATCTTGAAGGAGTTTTGCTATTCAGGCCACAAGTTATCTACGTATTTTTCAGTCATTCATGTTGCTATATGCCATGACACGTAATGCATCCCTAAATATTTTACCAGTTTCGGGGGGAAATACAGTCCGACAGTCAAAGATTTAAATCACTTCTTCTCCATATATATACTCGACAGTATTTTCCAAAGACAATCTGGCACTTATCAGAAGAAATTACCATTTCCATTCATTTTCCACGGTCTAGTTTATTTTACCCGCACCCCATTGCACACATTTTACACGATTGACAACTCGGACCGCATTTCCTGATACAAACACATATTTAGGATCCATTTCTGTCGTATACATCGCCAAATAATTTTCTTTGAAATATTTGCATTGCTATTTTAATTATATTTTTTGTAACGTCCGAAAGTGGTCTTTTTTCTATCCAACTATGTCTATCTAACAAGTCTCCGTTCTGCACGTGCACTCACTAATTTCTTTCGTCCACTTCTTTGTTGATTTTCTGTTGTACCTCGCTCTCGAAACTTATTCCAAGCTCTATACCCATTTGATATAGGAATTCTTAAGAATTTACCAACTTCCCCGGAACTTTTACAGCCCTGAACTAATGCTACGATGTTTTCTTAGCAGCCTATACCGAGTTCCGATGTTCACATGGTGGTATAATTTTATAGCGGTCGGTTATTTTAATGACTCGAGAAAATAAATATCATAAAGTAATCGAAATATCCACAGAAGTGCATATGGATGACGAAATAAACTTTTATGTCCGTTACGAAACATCAGAAATTTAATCCAACTCACATGTTGATACTTAGGCATTCTCTTGCAACATTCTGAATAATAAACTTCTAACGAAGCAAATATTTTTGTATCGGAAATGAGTCGTCTTAAAGAATCACTAATTTGTGTACAAGAGTTGCAAAAATGACGCATAATTTTCGTAACGTTTTTTTTTCAAAAGTTCCAAGAATTTCTAGTTCCGATATATCGTATTGGTTCGGTTTTGTAATCGATGTTTCTCTTCGTATTAGTGCATGTTGTACACAGAAAAAAATTGCATTTATGACAACACACAACTCATAAGATTACTGATAATAAATCTTTCACCAATGCCAAATAATAAGCATATAATTAAATTTCTTAATGTAATACGAACATAAATGCATGCAAGATGAAGATAACAAACAGTGATCAATCTCATAACATGTAACATTTATTCATTTGAGATTTTATGGATAAAACCATTTAAGATACTGACAAAAATATTTTTACAGTGTCTAAATAGATTTTGAAACAATGATGATGTGTCTCAGAAAATATAGGGAGGTTCGAGACCAACCCCCCCCCCCAATACAAGTATTTCAATTATTGTATGGTACCCGTATCTCAATGATACTACAGGAGACAACACGCGAAGCTATTGTATAGAGAGAAGTGATGCATCTCAATGACACACCACTGCTACATACACAATTCTTTTTAGAAATAGCAATGGCCCGTACACTTTACCTACAGTTTTATATTCATCTGTTCAATAATAACTTCGCGGGCCACCGTGGCCGAGTGGCTAGAGCATCGCGCTCAATATAGCACGGCCTATCACCTCTGTTGGCGCGGGTTCGTGAGAAAGTTTCCCAGTTTACTTTCGGAAGGTCGGTGGTCTCTTCCCTGGTACATTGTATCTGGGTTCTCTCTTCCACCAATAAAAACAGGACGCCAACAGATAACTGAAACATTGTTGAGTGTGGCGAAAAACAGCTAAATGTTTAGTCAATCAATTAACAATAACTTCACTCCTCAGGGATATCACAGTGACACAGAATATGGTGTCTTAACGAGATGAATCTTGCAAATTCTATTTCAGTATTATATGGATTCAAATTCAACCTTCTGAGTGAACATTCTTTTGAATGGCCATCATTCAGAAAACTTTGTATACTTATCATGTGTTCTTGTTTATATTAAATTATAATGGTGTCTAAGATACAGTATTCTGTTTATTCCTGATTAAGCAAGAACATTGTGTGTGAATTAAATGTACGAAATTCAGGAATACGTATGCTAAAAACTAGTCTTAGAATTATTTTTGGTAGTGATTAACATTCATACTACTAGAAAACTATCTGGGAATAATAAATTTGATTACATTTTAATAATAAAGTGTTTAAAATGATTTAATCTTTCCGTAACACTGCAAAATTTCTGTTTGAAAACATTAATTTGAATGTGATATACACATCATTGATAAATTCACCATGTGTGGTCCCAGGACTGAAACCAAATGCACCTTTGTGTGAAATTAACGGAATAGTTCCTATTTTCTTAATTTAATAACTCACATTCCGAAATGAATATTAGAAAGTTTAAAGTTTTAGGTATTTACTATATTCATACTCAATTCTGAGGAGCATGCATAATTTTGTTTAAAGTAATTCCACCCTCCTGTGATGTCATCCGATTTTGCAAAGTCAATGATTTATCTAGATTTATGTATGATGGTAACATACATTTTGTTGGAGTCTTTTCCGATAGTTATTGTAAAAAATCTTGTTAAAAATAAACTATTTTAAAGTCTAAGTTATAGATGAATAATCAATGATACGTTTCAAAATATTGAATCCAAGGGCAATAACTCTGTTTCTATTGATTTCTTTATCAAGTCTATAATGAGATAGATTTCCTTTATTTTTTACAGACATTTTATATATTTTTGTGAAGATACAGTTTCATGAAATTGTTATGAATGCTACTATATTGTCATAACCAGTTTGTATGAAATTTTGATAACGCTGTTTGAGGAAAATTGCAATTGTCTTATGGTGATATATGATTCTGTTTATGTTCATCTCACATCTTAAAAAGTGTGATGACCTATGTATTTTATTTGATAATTTGTTAGTTTTAACTCTAATGAATGGAAATAAATACATTTTTCAAACTTGTATCAGATAAAACTGTGAGTATGGAGTTACCTTAAATCAATGTTTACATTGATATCGAGTAAAAATATTTTGTGAAGAACATTATTTGCAGTACGAAAGATGCCCCTTTAGTACAGAAAGTGTAGGTGGCAGTGAAAGTCCAGATGACAACATCCACTGATCTATGCAAGAGTATTTTGATAGCCCCAGTGGAACCTAACACATATTTACAGCGGGAACAGCTCTAATTTATTTGAAAGATTATTCAAGAACAATTCTAGGTCATTTTAAGATCGTGCAATTTGAGTGAGAAGTTGGTGAATAGTGACTCTGAACTATTTACCATCAGTGTTGGTATTTTTAATTGATTTACATTAGACTTTACTTAGGAATCTATATACGTAAAATCAAAAGACCCTGATTAGTCATATTCAGGTAGTTCAAATAAAAGATTAAATATATCAATTCACAACAGCTGAACAACAATAAAGTCAAGGTGATTCGGGTAAACAATGTGACCCATGGCTCCTTGTTTATTTTTTGTGTTAATTAGGATTTTCGTAATTTCTTAGAGTGAATAAACAAGCCTAGAGTAAGGTATTTTCCCAAACATTTCTACTTCAACAGAAATTCTTGATAGAAGCAGCATTATGGTAGACCAATTATGCATATTGTACTTTTGTTTCAAAATGGGATATCAAGAGTAGTACTGAAGTATAATTTGAATGTGAAGCGTGAAAAATATAAGGGTGTGGTTTTTGGTTTCCGAATCTATCATATTTTTGATCCATGACCCTAATTCTTTTAAACTGTGGGATTGGGATCCAAATGCTCTTGGTTTATAGAATAGTATGTAAATTAGACATATCTAATGTTTGGTTGCAGATTGAGTTAGGAATTGTCTGTTATAAGATTTGAATGGAATTGTACAATGTAAAAAGAGGTGAAACATGTATTCATATCTTATGTTATGTCCGGTCAACAGGGATGTTTATTCCTCCTACACACCTCTGGTGTGTTCATAGATCCGTGGTTGTTCTACTCTAAAAAAACTTCATTTAAGGAAGTTAACTCCTGGGCTTTTGAGTACAAGTGCGCAGGATGCTACAACTAAGTATTTGCAGGTTCAATACTGATCCCATTGGTGCAGATATATTACACATCTATTGCTGAACCCTATCCAGTTGAAAATGTTTGTGTCAATTCAAATTTTGAAAGGGTTTGACAGGGACTATATTTCGTGGCGAAAGGATTCACTAATCAAAAAGTACTAATTCGGCATGATATTACAGTTTCTGTTTCATCCAATGCATCGTCTAATTTTATACCCCTATACGTGTATTTCAGTTTTATAATTTATGATACAGGTAGTTGAGACTTGGAACTAGTTCAAATGTTGTAATTTATTAACTTGGTTGATATATTTTTCCAAACAGAACACCGTTTCTTTAAAAAGTTTTAATTTACTCGAAATTTTGTATAAAAATTCAGTATTTTCGCGAATAATTCAAAAATTTGCTATCCAACCCTCACCTTTTAAAGTTGTATTTTATATATTGCTTATAGGAGTTATGAGATTGATCACTGTTCGTTATCTTCACCTTGCATATTGGAAGACCAGACCTTGAAAATGATGTTAAATTTTAGAAATTGACATTACTCCTAATATGTCCTTTTCAACTCTTAATGTTGATATCATGAAGTTTTTCGTATATCAAGTGCAAAAATGTCATTATTTATTTACTTTACTAGTGTGGTAGTACAAATCTATTCTTATTTATTTCTTATGTATTTATTCATATTTCGTTTGATTAAATTTTTGAAAACTTTAGTAAATTTCAGATTGAGTAGGATTTCTACTGCGCATCGGATTGAGTTGTTTTTCTTATGCGCATTGGATTGAGTTGATATTTTTGTAACGCTAAATTTCATTCGTCATTAATACCAGTTTTCCATAATAATCAAACAGTACAAGCATCACCTGGCCATGATGTCTCACCAAATTCAATGGCAATTGTTGTCTGTTGTCACTCCCCAACAACTTCCGTTTTGACAACAAGTTCAGTTTCAGGAAGTGAATGGTTCCTATGGAAACCATGCACTTCATTTTTCACTCATTTATCCTTCAAAATAAAGGCCAGAATTCCTATTTTTGCACTTTTTAGATAGGTCTCATTATTATTTATGCCGTTTGGAATCACACAATGTCTTAAGATAATAAATACAACACAATGTCTTCCGATTAACACAATCAGTATATCATTTCTTAAAGTTTAGGTAATTTGGCACTGTAATAAAAAAGGTGGTTGAAATGGCCCTTTTGATGCTCAAATTTTTTTTTTATCTTTCCACACTGATATTGAAATGTTGTGTTATGATAAAAGAAAGAAGATATCATGCGATATGTTATTGTCTGAAAACTTTTATGGGTAAATGAATATTTTTTGAACAGTTATTATTTGAAAATCAAAGTACTGAAAGTACCGGAAAGCACCAAGCTGACTTCATAAATTCTGTCTGTAATGTTAATGAGCAGGAAGAACTTGTTATTCTTTTTCACACAACTAATTAATGCATTTTCTATAAGGAAATAATGGATATGGATGGTAAACAATGTCCCGAAACTTTTCATCATGTTGAAATAAAAGTTATATGATGTTGTTAAACACAATGGTAACTATAATAATTTTGGTCCCACCCAGAAACAAAACCGTGTTCTTTGATCATCAAATTTACAATTTTGGTAAAACATATCTGCTCCTTTCAAATATAGATCTATTCAATCATAATTTAGTACCAATAGCACCAAAGATGAAATGTTTTACACATAAGCACTATATACACAGTTTAACCCCACCTGGAGTTAAAACCTCTGTCCTAAAAATCATGAATTTTACAATCTTGGTAAAGGCCTTTCTGCTTTAAATAAATATGCAATGATTTTTTCTTACAGATGAGATGTTGTAGAGAAGCCTGGGATATTTTTGGAAATTGGTCAAGATTTGGTGGTACATGTACTTGAGAATTTGAAAACAATTGTAATAGTACTTTTAGTGTTCAATTGTTATCACAACAGACGCTGATCAATTCCAGTAGAAATGAATGGAAACTTTCAAGCCTATCATCATTCACAACAACTAATATCTAATAAATAACTTACTACTGTACTCTAGTTTTATAGTGTATGAACATTTTTAGAATACAGCTAAAATGAAAGAAGTCAATGGTTTGATACATACTTGTATGTCAAACAAGAAAGAAAGGAACAAACAAATAACTGGAAAAAATACACATAACCACATATATATACCAATTGATAAGTGCCACAGATATTCATGTCAAAATACATCGACATAATAATGAAGGTCTATGAAACACTGCACCCCTTTCATCGTCTTTCTAGAAATCATTTAGATGCAAGGTGAAGATAACGAACAGTGATCAATCTCATAACTCCTACAAGCAATACAATATAGATAGTTGTGCAAACACGGACTTCTGGACACACCAGAGGTGGGATCAGATGCCTAGGAGGAGTAAGCATCCCCTGTTGACCGGTCACACCCGCCGTGAGCCCCATATCCTAATCAGGTAAACGGAGTTATCCGCAGTCAAAATCAGTGTGCCAAGAACGGCTTAACAATCGGTATGAAACACGTCAGACAGCATTTGACCCAATGCGAGGTTGTATTGACGAACTAGATCGTTATAACGACCATAAAATGTTGTGATATATGGTTTTCTTTTCTTCTTTATTCCTTTTGTTGTTGTTGTTGTTGTTCCAAGTGCATTATAATTCGCAATAAAATGTTTACCTAGGCGAATCATGACTATTGGGTAGAGAAAACTCGAACGTTTTCATATAATGATATAGGTGCAATAAGGTCAAACTTGCATGAAGTAATGAAAAGTGAAGGTAACGAAGTGATTAATCTCATATTTCCTATAAGCAATAAAAAAGAGAGAGTTGGGCAAACATGGACCAGCCTCCCCCGTATGCTGATCAGGAAGTAACCCATGGTCAAATTCAGTATGTAAAGAAAGGTGTAATACTTGGTATGAAAGGCGTTAGACAACATTCAGTCGAATGACCGTTTCTATTTTCAACTTAAATTACTATAACCACCATAGAGGTTCTGAAATTCTTACTTTAAGGATGGAGTCTTGTCAACTTCATTGTAATTAAAAAGTTTTCATTTTTTCACAGAATGTGCATGAAGACACACTTAATTCAAAAAGATGAAGAAAACATGGGATCATCAGCCTTAATTTTGCGTCAAAGTGAGCGGAAGTTCACTTTCTAAAAATAGCACTTTTTCCGGTTAAAATTGCAAAATTGAACCATACCTTACACAAGTGTTCATAGAAAAAATTCTTGATGTTGATTTTCAAATATTTTAGTATGAATATACAGTATTGTATAGCAATTGTATATTTTAGGGAATTTTTTTATTAATATATACCCAAAACTTGTTCCTATTCTAATTCGAATTTCCTCTGTCTAATTTTAAAATTTTACTTTTTTGAGCCAAAACAATAAAAGTTCTTATGAAAATTATACAATGACCATATATTTACAAATTCCTATAATTTTGCCTAAAGATAGGCAATTCCTTATAGTTTATTCCTCAAGGAAAAAAATTGCAGGTCATCACCCATTTAAGAAAGTAATTTTAATTAAAATAATGAGATTTATTTCAAATTCATTTAAAGCGACTACATTTACAATATTAAAACTTATTAGTGTTACAAGCAAATTATCAGTCATAATTTGATATGATGCTTTGAAAAATATGATTTTTTCTAAGCAACAATCACAAGCTAGCTGCTTTCGTGGACTAGAATTTTCAAGCAGTCTAATCCGAATTTTCTCCATCATTAGTTCTTAAAACTGAAATACAGTTCTTTTTAAACTTATTTTTAATTATAACTTAGTTTGATCACTGTTCGTTATCTTCACCTTGCATTTTAATAAATAAAAACACATTGTGTTGAAATTGACTCATTTTCATTTGAAATGGAAATTTAATAGGATAATTTCATTTGGTACATGTACATTAATTTATATCAAAATTCAGAGAACAATATCACCACCGTGTACATCATTACTGGTGCAGTTTGCGCATAATTTTTGCATTTACTTTCCAATTCTTGCAATAATCTCTCTCTCTCTCTCTCTTTCTCTCTCTCTCTCTCATAAACAGAACATGTTAAATTGAGTATAGTATACAATAAACATTCATATTTGTTAACATTCATACATTGCTATTGTAAATGCAGAATTACTTTAGTTTGAAATTTTGAAACAAAATCAAGAGGAGCATCCATTTTCCAAGGATTGACTTCTACAAGTCAAAGAATACAAGAGGAATATGTTGCTGGCTGGAGTGCTGTTTGACAGTTGGCTCTGGTGCATGTACTATTGTCATATCAATCTCCTCAAATGCAATCTCACACTTGAAATTTTCTCCTTCTTTCATCTCCATCAGTACTGCTGATTGCTTCCTAAAATTTTGATAGTCGTCATTATCTAGATTTAATGAAATGTTGTGATGAGAAGTCTACATTTTTAATAAAAGAAATGTATCAAGTTTTTTTTAAATTTGGAAATTAAATCTTCTGCCAGTTCTCCACTGTGAATTTACCCTAGGGTTTTCATATACCTTGTGAAAAAATTAGTTCAATAAATTAAACATGCATAGAATGTTTTCAATATTTTTTTTTTTGCAATTTCAATTTAATAAAACATTGAATACTTATGAGCATCTAAATTCCTATCGTCCTTTCTACAGCAATTTAGCCCATCCAAAACAGTGGGCATCTAAGTGACATTGGACACATCTGATCAGTTCACCATAGAAAGAATTGTTATTTCAATATAAAATGAAAAGCATTCTATCCCTTCATTTTCATGAATGCATTTTCACATCTCAAAAATATGTATAATAGTTAAAAATAATTAATTCTCAAAACAATCACTTATTTAAAAAAAATAAAAAAGACTTCTGTAATTTGTTCATGATCAAACCCATTCCATTCAATAAGAGCAATTCAGATTTAATTTTTTTGAAATCCACATCATACATTATAGTTTACTAATTTTAGACCTGACTGGGCCACCATACTTTTTCTCTTTAATTATAAACACATTTAATATAGTGGTTTTGTTGATAATGATCAACCCTATTACTTTTAATAAGAGCCAATTCTTAAAAAATCCACATCAGTTGATTTACTAATTTTATACCTGCCTGGCACACCATACCTTTTCTCTCTAATTATAAACACATGAGCACTGGAATGGGGTTTTGAGAAAATGTACATCTTTAATGCACGTAATTATCATTGTTTCATTGACGATGTTTAATTTGGTTGATACATAATTACGTCAGTGTACCCGAGTATTAAAAATTCATGTGAATGTGCGTGTATTTACACTGCACTGACTAGTAAAGAGTCCTGATGTATAAGCTACGTACATGTAGGTTATACATGTGTACACAAATATTTTGCAGGCCTACGATTTTATAGAGTATATACAGGAGTTGTATTGGCCTTACGGAAGATAATAATTAAAGATTTACTATTCCCAAAAGAAGAGATGGTGTACATTTCACTTACATTTTCTTCGTGTGTGACAGTATTATTGTCATTTGACATGTCGCGTCGTCTGTCGGTGCCAGGTGTGGAGCGATGCTGTTGATGTCTTTATCGGAGGAAAACTCAGGAAATTGCATAATCATGCTGTAAAAGAACAATGCTTTTCTCCCACGTTCGCAAGAGCTAAGGTGGTTGTCGTAAGTTTTTTCGTGCGTTTATCGAAGCATTGAAAATTCAATGAATTCTGCTAGGAAATACTACAAAATTGGTATTTCTATTTCAATAAAATCATTTATTGTTTATTCTCCAAAAACTAACAACAGAAATTTTACGTCACTCAAACTATGGAGACCCACTTACGTTAAAAAACGCTGACAAGTCTCCATCCTTAAACGGAACTATTGGAACCCTGAAATATCCGACGTCTTCCCTTACAGCCCGCCTCGAATTGAAATTTTATCATACGCAGATCACATACTCACAAATCGAATCAGTCCGAGACATAAACACAATAATATGCAAGTGATATTAGAATATTGCTACATAACTTTGAGATGTTGACGTAAGTATGTATATAAAGCACCGACATAGTCATGAACTCTTAAATAAACACAACTGCCCTAAGTGAAGAATAGTTAGTATAAAGCACAGGCAATTTCACTTTATTTTATTTGGATACCTAGTTCCGCCTCTAGCTGTAGCAATTATTTCTCCCGAATGTTGCTAATTAACATTAGGCGTGCTAGAATAATTGTATCTTTGGCGCATAGGACTGTTCGAGCTGAATTCCAGCTCCACGAGGTCACCAAACCGCTTTCGAAATGCTTTTCTATGAAGCTGCATATCTTCTTGTCCCCTAAGATATTACGACATAATTACTGCCATATATTCATGATATTCTAAGGAATTTAATTTTGTTCCTTAATAAATATTTTATTCATTTTATTTTGTGTCATGATAATATAATGTTCATCATCATTTATTACATTTTGATTTCAAAGTCCGAATTCATGTAACCATTGTTAGATACCAAGGTCTAGGGATCGTGAATGATAGAGTTGGACAAATCGTAAAGGTTACATTCATACAACAACTATTAAAATAAAAGTACCACCACATAACACCGTGCGTATCTTTGGTGTACTTAGAAACGTATCACAGAACTAAATATCAGTTGTCCGGAATGAACTTACTGTAGAATGTAGAATGTAGAATGTGAATGATAGTTGGACAAGTTGTAAAACATTTGTTCAACAAATATTGAAATGCAAGTAGCACCACATAGCATCGTGCGTATCTTTGGTGTACCGCAGAACAAGTATCAGTTGTCCGGACTAAAGTTACTGTATGTGAGAGTTGATTGCTCTTAAGCAAGCACCCAGCCACTACCATGTTGTTCAACATAAGCAAAATTGAGAAAAACTACATGCTTACACGTAGGACTCTTCAGCACAAAATTAAATATTTTTACCGAGTAGAAATCAAGTGAAATTCATTATTAACAATTGAAGTTATGTTGAGTCATTGAAGTTATTCTTTCCATTTACAAAGCGAGTATGCTGGACCTGCGTACACAACGTCAACTTGTCGTCAAGGATATCCTTGTGTAAATCTGGATCCTTATCGACAGTCGAGCGATTTGACTTTATTTTAATGTTGATTACATTTGGAAAAAAAAAAGATTATTAGGGTGACTTAGGTTTTCCTCATCGTCCCAAGTCACTTATAATGTTAACATCTGAAGATGTTATCCACGTTGAATATTCTGCATTGGATACTAGATCAAACTATGAATATTTCAATCAGTATGTTTTTGGAATCTGGATTTTTTTTAATACTTAGAATTCATTTTTGCTTTCGTTTTCAGATAAAACTTTTTCCGAGTGTTATGTAAATCCTACTTCATTTGTTGTGTCCAAAATCTCGTGTATCCTATGATCTTCATTAAATGGATATTCCTGTACATCAGAAGAATAAAGTACTAAGTTGAACATCGAGTATTTAAGGTAAGAAATTTCATTTAAGTTTTCCGAAGTGTAACGTGATGGGGGCACTTATTTGATCACAAATGAAACATCGAAATTTTTAAATTGAAGACTTCCTTTTAAGGTGAATGTGGACAGACGCACTGAATAATGTAAATTCAATCCAGGTCCTCTATGAATGTAGATGTGATGTATTTACATTAGTTATATGTCCTCACAAAAACTCACTGCAATTCACTGAGAGGGTCTCCGTGGCCGAGTGGTTAAAGCATCGCGCTCAAAATCACACGGCCTCTCACATCTGATCAGCGCGGATTCGAATCCCGCTCGCCCTGGTAAGTTAGAAAGTTTCCCAGTTTACTTTCGAAAGGTCGGTGGTTTCTCCCCAGGTACTGTATCTGGGTTCTCTCTTCTGCCAATAAAAACCGGCGCCACCAAATAATTCACAAACTGTTGAGTGTGGCGGAAAACATTTATCAATCCCCAAAACTCTCCTTCACCATCGTCTCAAGGCTCTTGTTATGTTAATATCTGAATATTGTATATATGGTAAAACATTCCGTGTTCAATTCTAGATCAATATATGAATGCTTGGATCAGGAAAAAGCAATCAATGTTTAGTTGATATTTACTTCGAATTTAACTAACATTAGTTACTATTCCCAACAGTGTTGTTAATCCAACTTCATTTAATGCATCCAAAATCTTAGGTATCCCATGACCTTGATTAAGTTTTCCCTATACATCAGAGGAACAAAGTATTTATTTTTTCCTCAATCTCTGACACTCATTGTCCATCACTTTCTGTTACCATGGCACGGTTATAATGTGACTTTTAATTAGTCGTTGATAAGTTAAACATTGAGTATTTGCGATCAGAATAATTTTATATAAGTTTTCCGAAGTGTAAAGGGATGGAACACTTGTTTGATCACAAATGAAATATCGATATGTTTAATTGAGGACTTCCCTTTAGGGGGGGATGTGGACAGACGCACTGAATAATGTAAATTCTATCCAGGTCTTCTGTGAATGTAGATAAATTACATTAGTTCACGAATATTATGACCTTAGAAGAAAAAACTGAGCGTAATGTAAGTTTACCTAATCATATTAATCATTAGGAGAAGTGATCAAAGAATTCGATAGGCTACACGAGGAAGATGTTTTAGTTCCAGCTGACAAAGCTTAAGCTTGTAACCAAATTGTCTTTGTGAGGCTTCTTATTACAACTGTATTTTAAACGAACTTATTAAATGTATTAATTCTACATTTGGTAAGCATTCTTATACTCCAATTGCCCTTTCAAAAGATGAATTTCTTCAAAGTCATGCTTCAGTTTTAAACACATGTAAAACTTATACTGTGCCAAATTTGATGCACCAGATGCACATTTCGACAAATAATGTCTTCAGTGATGCTCAACCGAAATGTTTGAAATCCGAAATAACGATAAACTTGCTAGAGCTATTTTACGGAAAAGCAGAGTGCCAAAAAAGTAAAGTCAAATTCGTCTAAGGATAAGAGCTATGCATGAAGGAGATAATCCTTAATTTTGAAATGATTTTCTAAATCAGACACCTGAATTCAGGTGTCTTAAGTGTAATTTAAAATCTTATATGTCCGAATGTTTTGATATAGTTAGTTTGTTTAATCACTCTCGATTGAAATTCAGCATGTTCAAATTGATTTCGAAAAATACACTTTTGAACTCTGTTTATGCCAAATCTAAATTTAAGGTTGATCGATTCTCATGTGATGTCATAGGGTTTTGCGAAAATCTTAATAATTTAAACTTTGCGCATGATAAAAATATATCTTTCTTAGGAATTTTATTCACTGGATATAATAAAAAATCTGGTAAACTATTAATACTGAAAAAGTTTATATTTTCCATAGATAATCAATTATTTATGATTTAAAAAAAAGTGTCATGGGCAATACCTTCTATGCTGGAATTTCCTCTACCGGATGTCTATTATACATTGGTTCCCCTAACATCCACAATTAATCTATACATATTTATAAATTAGCAGTTTTTTAAAAACTGTTGATATTTCAATTTTGTCATTTCAACAAGTTCTTATCTATGCAAGGTGAAGTTAACGAACAGTGATCAATCTCATAACTCCTACAAGCAATACAAAATAGATAGATGGGCAAACACGGACCCTTGGACACAGAAGAGGTGGGATCAGGTGCCTAGGAGGAGAAACATCCCCTGTTGGCCGGTTACACCCGCCGTGAGCCCTATATCCTGATCAGGTAAACGGAGTTATCCGCAGTCAAAATCAGTGTTATATATATATGTTACCATACCTATACCGGATTCCTAAACTACATGAAAAACCCTTACAAAGACATATTGCTGGGTCCAGTAACTGCTCTGCCAAGTCCCTATCTTTGCTTCTCACGAAAATATTCGAGGGTAGGTTACGGTTTCCCATAGAATTTGTGCCTTTACTTCTCCGATCTACCAATAGATGACATCATAATGGAAAATGACGTCAATTCACTGCATACTTGAGCTGTTATGACGGGAGAGTGTCAAAAACTTTAGACCTTATTTCAAACTGCCCGTAAGATTTGATTTGATGTTTTCCGCCACACTCAACAATTTTTCAGTTATATGGTGGCGCCCAGTTTTTGTTGGTGGATGTCACAACGATATTGCAAAATACAGGTGTCTGAATTGTATTTTAGAATCTTATATGTCCGAATGTTTTGATATAGTTCGTTTGTTTAATTTCTCTTGATTGAAATTCATCGTGTTCAAAATGATTTCGAAAAATACGCTTTTGAACTAATTACTCTTGATTGAAATTCATCGTGTTCAAAATGATTTCGAAAAATACGCTTTTGAACTCTGTTTTATACCAGTGATTAGAGGTAGAATTTATAATGTGTTTATAAAAGAGCCAAGCGCAGGTAATTGATGAGTATTCATTTATTATCTTTTACGGAAATTGTAAGAGGAATTTGTTCTCTACCTGAATCTTGCTTGGGAAACAAGTGTGATGAATTTGTTTGAATACACATTACCCTCAAATGTGTCGGTAAGTGTGTCGGTAAGTTGAACTCATGAAATACATGTATTTTGTACGCAAGTAATACTACTATTTCCCAGACACATTTCGGGCACACAAGGATACGGTGAGTTTATCTATAAAACAAAAAGCTAAAAATGATTGTTTAATCAACTGCGTTGAATCGATTTATCTGATAAACTTTAAACAATTATAAATGACCGTCACGTGATCAACAAAGTCATGTGATATCATAACAAATATGTTAATATATTGCTGAGAGAACCTTCTATATAAATTGTGTGTACTTAAGTGTATATATATATATATATATATATATATATATATATATATATTACAAGTTAAAATCAAAACCCACCTCGCAATGCAATGTATCTTTTGAACGCATTTCAAGGTTAGGGTTAGGGAAACCTTAACAAAGCTGCGTTAACAGCTGTGAAGGAGAAACATCAAACTTACTGTGCGACTATATATGCCAGAAGTGGTGTTAATCAAATGTGGATTCTAAAAAATTCTAAAAAACTTTTAGTAAACTTGAAATCGTAAAACTTTTTTGAAATCAATAACATCAAAATCTATGACATTTCAACACTTTACACGACCATTCATCACGATAAATTAAAGACTAGACTTTTTGACATCATATACAGTTGCTTCTTCATCAAAAATGGAAAACGGCAATATTTATATTTAGTGATCAGTCATCCAAAAACTTACTTTGTTAAACATTACTCTGATTCCACGCAAAAGAACTCTGAAGTTGAAATAAAATATATCCTAAAGTTCCTCATTGACAATGTCTTCGTGGTCTTTAGTGATCAGTCTTCCAACAGTCTAATGGAATTCCCATGGGCACAAATTGTGACCCTTTGTTAGCTGACCTGTTTTTATATTCATGTGAAGTAGAATTTATTCAAAGACAGGGGTGCTTACTCCTCCTAGGTACCTGATCCCACCTCTGGTTTGTCCAGGGGTCCGTGTTTGCCCAACTATCTATTTTCTATTCTTGATAGGAGCTATGAGAATGATCACGGTTCATTATCCTCATCTTTCATGTACCTTATTCATTTTCAGAAAATGGTTGGATATACATCCAATATGCACATACTTTTGAATAATGAAAAAAGGCGAAGATAACGAACAGCGAATCATCTCATAAATCCTATAGATTCGATATGCAAGAGCTTGTTCTGCGTATAGTCAGTTTTTAAATCGAAATAAGCTACTGACAAACAAGTTGATGGTACAAGGGTTTCAACAGTCTCCATTGAAGTCAGCATTGCGCAAATTCTATTGTCGTTATAACGATGTAGTTCGTCAATACAACCTCGCATTGGGTCAAATGTTGTCTGACGTGTTTCATACCGTTGTTAAGCCGTTCTTGGCACAGTGGGTTTGACTGCAGATAACTCCGTTTACCTGAACAGGATATAGGCTCATGGCGGGTGTGACCGGTCGACAGGGGGTGTTTACTCCTCCTAGGCACCTGATCCCACCTCTTGTGTGTCCAGAGGTCCGTGTTTGCCCAACTATCTATTTTCCATTGTTAATATGATTTATGAGATTGATCACTGTTCGTTATCTTCACCTTGCATAGGATATATCCTATATGTTCATAAATTGAACTTAAGAAGTATAGAGTTCTGAATGAGACAATTTCATCCATGATGAAAATTACATGCATCTCTTGTATGAGCAACTAAACATTAAACTAATTAAATACTGGTTGTAAACACGGTGACCTGATAACAATATTTTGTGTCACAGTTCAATGTCAAACAATATTAAATGTACATTTTCTCGGATACTAGATCCGTCATTTTATGGGGGCGCCGGTAGGGGATATGTATTGTTTATGCAATACTCTCCGAATTCTTGTACAAATTGATTCAATTCATCTAGACTACGTCTATGCCTTGGCACTGATCGGTCATGGTATCTTAATAGTAGAGCGTTTGTTACGTAGCCAGGAGATGGATGGGACGTTAAATAAGCCTCTTTCCCAGAAGTCGTGTTGTTGAGTTTGTTTTCGTCCACAGTAAGCAATATTTAACGTCATAATCTGAGACCATCGTCTAACATTTACAGTGTAAGTCACATACACCCAATATTTACATGAATATACCCAGAAGGTATTAATAGTATTGATCATAACTGCATAAAATCGCAACACTTCGTATCACTGGGATTCATTCGGACGTTCAAGATGAGAATGAAACTTTTTCTCAATCGAATGGGTTATCTTCCCTTTATTAAGCGTCATTCTTGTTATATTCCAATGTTCAAAATCCCAGATTCTGTACGCACCGTCAGGAAGATTTTGCACCGAAAATTTAACCTTTTAACGACAGGCAAGTTTTTGTGCAATTCTTATACCATTGAGAACTTACATTTAATTGTTCACTTCACAGAGCCAAAATAAGGTGTTGCCACTTTCTGCAAAGATATCAACAAAGAAATTCAGTCAATAAAGGTATGAGATAATGGACCTCTGACAAGTTCAAGTTACGATTGGGAACATAGGTGAAATCTGAAGCTGTATGTTATAAGCAGAGATATATTATACTCGCAGAAGAACAATACAAATTAAAAAGGTCAATCCAATGATATGTGCATTGGTGTACTCAGGAGTAAGATTGCAAAGATTGGTGGTTTCCCTCTCGAGAATATTTCACTCATATGGAGACGTCATCATTGCCGGTGAAGGGATGCAAAATTAAGGCCTATGCTCGGCGCTTATGGTCATTGAGCAGGGAGAGATCTTTATCGTACCACACTTGCTGTGACACGTGACCTCGGTTTTTGCGGTCTCATCCGAAGGACCGTCCCATTTAGTCGCCTCTTACGACAGGCAAGGGGGTAATGAAGACGTATTCTAACCCGCATCTCCACGGGAAGATAACGAACAGTACTAGTGATGAATCTCATAACTCCTATAAGCATTACAGAATAGATAGTTGGGCAAACACGGACCCCTGGACACACCAGAGGTGGGATCAGGTGCCTACGAGGAGTAAGCATCCCCTGTCGACCGATCACACCCGCCGTGAGCTCTATATCCTGATCATGACTACGGAGTTATCCGTAGTCAAAACTGTGCCATGAACTGCCTAACAATCGGTATGAAACAAATCAGCGTGTACTAAACGGCCTAGTAATTGGCAAGAAACATTTAACTCTAGAACAATTTAGGTCACAGGTGTCAACTGGGTGCAAGTATTACACAACAAAAAAATTAAGATATACGAAATTGTTCTCTTCGACTGAAATTCTTTTGTGTTTCAGTGTTATTTATATCTGCAGTAGCTCAAAACTGAGACTTGACTGCTTCTTGTAAATTTACTCCTTGTATCTTAATAAACTGTCTGGACAATGGACACAAGGACTGGCAAACGTTACGGATGTCTCTGCACACTGAAGGAGGGGAAATGGGAAAAAATACTCACTTATTAGAGAAAACACTTTGGTCGCCAGAAAAATGAGCGTTGCAAGAACCTGCAACAAGGAAGTGCGCTAAACCACGGCGGGTCTCACTCTCCAAATCTTGACTCAATAGTCCCGTCACCCACATTACTGTCTGCGGTCTAAAACGAAATCGCTGGAAGACACCCGGCTCATCGTTTCAAGCAGATTTTCTGTATCACAAACGATTGTGAACGTTGATCGCAAGAAGAGATTTAAGACCACTACGTTGGAACCTCAAGACTTTATCTCAGGTAATTTATAAATTCGTCTTAGAAACGTGGACATTTGAGGGGTTTTCGGATTTGAGGAAAAACTAAAAGAAATTGAATAACACCTCATATATAAAGATTTTGATAGGACTCACGATGGATGTGACCGGTCGACATGAAATATTTACTCCTCCTAGGCACCAGATCCCACCCCTGTTGTGTCCAGGGGTCCGTGTTTGCCCAACTATCTATTTTGTATTGCTTATAGGAGTTATGAGATTGATCACTGTTCGTTATCTTCGCCTTTCATAGTTTTTCATCATTTTCAGTTCCAAATACTGGACTTCCAGTTCCAACCCCTCACATGGTAATCATTTTGAAGGCTCTAGAGCTGGAGTAACTATTAGAGGAGTAGACCCGAATGTGGTGATCCGTATCAGGAGCTCCCTGAATCGCATGAATTCTCCTATGATGGAAAGGGAAATGCACTCTCCTTTCCGTATCCTTTATTGTTTCGTGGATTGAATTGAATAATTATGATCAATATTGTTTTTGTCTATTTTGATGTTTGCAATCATTGATGTAAAACTTATACAGTACCAATTTTGATGCACCAGATGCGCATTTCGACAAATAATGTCTCTTCAGTGATGCTCAACCGAAATTTTTGAATCCGAAATAACAGTTTATATAATAACATGAGGTTGTTTTCTAAAGGACTTTCATCATGCATTATACTGTATAGTAAATGATGTTACTCGTTAAGTTATTTGCACAAATACATCGTCAAGTACATCTAGTTTTACCAGGGAAATATAATTTCCTCCACTTAAACTCATCAAGCGATATTTGTTTGACCCAAGTACACAACAATAAATAACGGGAGACGATCGCCACCTACAAGAAGTGTTTTGTGTTAAAACATTGCTTCTACACATCCATTGCCTAACACTCATAGCGCAGATTTTCCTGTAGATCCCCCACCCTTTTGACTTTATTTGAGAGGTGAATAGGTGACTTAGCTTCCCTCTGAAGACGTCATTATATTTCTCAAAAAGAGGGCGAAGAAAGAGTCACTACTCCCATCTAACTTTATGTGTTTCTTTCTTTTGTGTTATGTGTATGTTTTCGTCTGCGAAAAGAGGCCAAAACAAAGATAAGCCACTTTTCGCCCCGAAATAATGAAAATACGACAAAATAAAAAAAAAGACGCGAACAGACGATAAAGAACAACCATACTTTAGCGGTCAATTTTGTTATCTTTTTGTTTTGTAGCTAATTGTCGTTTGGTCGTCTTTTTGTTTGTTGTCTTTTCGTCTCAAAATAACGAAAAGACGACGAATGGCATAAATCGGTTACCATAATAAAAAGTCTCTTATTTGTTAGGGAATTGTCAAGAGTTGCTATGGTGACCCCACTTTGGTTTTTTAATTACTAAGAACTATAATTAGCTGACCACACTCTTTAGGTAATTTCGTATTCTTTGCAGGGGTTATGGAATTTATCCCTGTTCTTTAACTAACCTTTTTGTCATCGACATACAGGGTATCTACATGTATCAAAATTAAAAAACTTTGACAATTGGGCCTGGTAAAAACATTGATCATATGAATAAAGACACCAAATACGCACGCTAGATGTATTAGTATTTAAAGAACCCATTTCAATATACATCCTGAAGCGTTTAACTGCATCCTGGGCATCTGAGTATAAGGAAGTACCGTATTAACCTATTTGTGCCTACTTAAACACAGCTCATTTGTCTCAAGTATTATCTGTAATAACACGAATGCCTCTGCCTTTCATGGAAGAATAAAAAATCAGAAAATATGAAAGTGTCGGTGATTGTAGCCTGTAGTTTTGTTTTAATCGGCAATAACGTGTTCAGTCAGTATATAACATGGGACAGTAACGATGAGAAAGATTTATCTGCGTGTCCGTATCAACTTGCCATTGCTCAAAAGGAATTACAGCGCGTGGATAAGAAGATTAAAGATCTCAGTGGTAAGTCCATATATATTATACTGTCCTGTATTTCAATATCTTCAACTGTATGCTTACTTTATCAGACTCTGAAAAATAAAACAAGAAAACATCTCAATATGGATGCATTCAAAACAATAAGGAAATAGTGTGCACGTGTAGGTGATGTATATTAACTTATTGATATCAAGATCTAGTGGGGACGAGACAAATTGGGGGACATGGAGGACTACGGGGGCTACCTGGTTTACCCGGAGTTCCGGGAGAAAGAGGACCACCTGGCTTTGATGGACTCCTAGGAAGACCTGGGGAACCCGGAGTCAGTGGGCTACCAGGACAACAAGGACCAAAGGGAGACAAAGGTGAACCTGGACGACCTGGACTCCCGGGACTAATCGGAAGGAAAGGAGAGCCTGGATTACCGGGAACATAGTGGGAACTGTACAGTATATGGGGCTCTTATCAGAACTTTAAGGGACTCACATTAAATATCTTTCTTAACGCTCAACTGTTATCGAACTGCTTTCAAAGGAAGGAGTATGTTTTTGTCATATACTCTCCTAAAATTTTTGAAATCTTCAAACGTTTTAGAAGAAATGGGTTCCTTAAAGAGGTTCGCACCTGACATTTGGAGTAATGTCAATGTTTTGGGAAGTATATTTTTGATTTCTACATTGAAGGAGAATTAGGAAATTACAAAGACAAACTGGGGTCGCAACGCTTGTAATTGAGCTACAGTGTTCTAAACATGACCTTTTTGCACTTAAAATTTATTCAATTAAACTTGATTTTTCTGTTAGTGTCAACACAACATAAGCAACACAAATCAACCAATACATTAAATAGATGCATAATTATGTCCTCTAACACTACAGATGAAAAAAGAAATTAATACTAGTGTAACCGAGCAGATAACCTACACATAGTCGTAAAGAGTTATCTTTCTTCCGAACGAGAACAATGGGTGAAGCGAAAGGACTTGCACTTTCACGAATGACACCATTAACAAGTAGTTTCAGAATGTGTTGCTTTACTTCTTCAAATTGGGATGGAGGGATGCGACGGTATTGTTGAGATATTGTCTTATGATCAACAAGTCGAATGCGATGTTGACTTGTGTTTGTACATCCAATATCACAAACTATTTAAACTGGGCTGATCGCTGATCGTGTTCGGATTACTTGCTAGCAGAGTAGCGGGTCTTTTGTCCGTAGTCTCCTCCTCTTCGCTAAAAGTATGATTTCATCTCGGAATCTGTGAAATTCTGTAGGGTTATTCCGCAATAGTCTCTTTGCTTCCTTCCTTAGAAACGGATCACGAAGACCATTAGCAAATTGTTCTCATAGGGTAATGTTTTTGTTCGGAAACACACTACTGTTCTTTCTGAGCACAATTTGGTAGAGATCCAGTAATTCGTATGAATAGTGTCTGATTGTTTCTGAATGTTCCTGGTTTCGTTCAAAAAACCTCTGCTGCAGAGTTGTAACGGATTCCGGAGTTCAAAATGCCGATTTCAAACAATCTAATATAGCGTATGGTGAATGACGAATTTCTGGACAAAACTTCACTTCTTCTTTGACCTGGCCCTCTAGATGTGAATAAATCAAGTCAACCTTCTGTGAATCTGTGTATTTTCTAGCTGAGAAAGTAATTTCAAGTTCATCAATCCAATCATCAATAGATAAGTCAGATTTTGATACGGGGTGTCCAGAAAATGTCTTAATTTTTCTAGTTTCGGGAAGAAAAACTTGTTTCTCAATTACAGTTTTTGAATTGTGTTTCGCCTCTAACAATTCCATTTCCAATTCGCGAACTCTTTGTTGTAGATCAGCTTTCTTCGTGTTGAAAACACAGGTAACAACGGTACAACAAGTACTCACTATGGAATCTATTCACTGTCACCGCACAAGCATCGGACTTTTAAATGCCATGTAACGTCGGTAGGAGAAATACTCACAGTGGCTTTACAGATTCCTAGGGTTGATGGTTCACAAAAGATATTAGCTCCATTTCCTGCTATCTTTGGAAATAAATTTCGGGGTATTCAATGCCCAGATATGATGGGTTTTTTTCTTCTCGCAGTGCCATATTGTAACCGAGCAGCAAGGGGAATCTTGATTCGGCTTTATGTTGTTTATTTTTGTAGAAATATACAAGTATAAGAATAAGACAATGACCACAAGATGCACCCGATGAAAGCTGGACAGCTAGATCTTCGGAGGAAAATGTACACTGCTTTGATTTACTCAGTCTTAACGGTAACTCTCAAGCAATCAGGTTCTTTCTGTGTATTTGATAAGGACAATGTTTACTTTATTCTTCTGATGTACATGAATATCCATTTAATGAAGATCATAGGATACACGAGATTTTGGACACAACAAATGAAGTAGGATTTACATAACACTCGGAAAAAGTTTTATCTGAAAACGAAAGCAAAAATGAATTCTAAGTATTAAAAAAAAATCCAGATTCCAAAAACATACTGATTGAAATATTCATAGCTTGATCTAGTATCCAATGCAGAATATTCAACGTGGATAACATCTTCAGATGTTAACATTACAAGTGACTTGGGACGATGAGGAAAACCTAAGTCACCCTAATAATCTTTTTTTTTCAAATGTAATCAACATTAAAATAAAGTCAAATCGCTCGACTGTCGATAAGGATCCAGATTTACACAAGGATATCCTTGACGACAAGTTGACGTTGTGTACGCAGGTCCAGCATACTCGCTTTGTAAATGGAAAGAATAACTTAAATGACTCAACATACCTTCAATTGTTAATAATGAATTTCACTTGATTTCTACTCGGTAAAAATATTTAATTTTGTGCTGAAGAGTCGTACGTGTAAGCATGTAGTTTTCCTCAATTTTGCTTATGTTGAACAACATGGTAGTGGCTGGGTACTTGCTTAAGAACAATCAACTCCATATACAGTAACTTTAGTCCGGACAACTGATACTTGTTCTGCGGTACACCAAAGATACGCACGATGCTATGTTGGTGCTACTTGCATTTCAATATTTGTTGAACAAATGTTTTACAACTTGTCCAAATATCATTCACATTCTACATTCGACAGTAAGTTCATTCCGGACAACTGATATTTTGTTCTGTGATACGTTTCTAAGTACACCAAAGATACGCACGATGTTATGTGGTGGTACTTTTATTTTAATATTTGTTGTATGAATGTAACCTTTACGATTTGTCCAACTCTATCATTCACGATCCCTAGACCTTGGTATCTAACAATGGTTACATGAATTCGGACTTTGAAATCAAAATGTAATAAATGATGATGAACATTATATTATCATGACACAAAATAAAATGAATAAAATATTTATTAATGAACAGAATTAAATTCCTTAGAATATCATGAATATATGGCAGTAATTATGTCGTAATATCTTAGGGGACAAGAAGATATGCAGCTTCATAGAAAAGTATTTCGAAAGCGGTTTGGTGACCTCGTGGAGCTGGAATTCATCTCGAACAGTCCTATGCGCCAAAGATACAATTATTCGAGCATGCCTAATGTTAATTAGCAAAATTCGGGAGAAATAATTGCTACAGCTAGAGGCGGAACTGGGTATCCAAATAAAATAAAGTGAAATTGTCTGTGCTTTATACTAACTATTCTTCACTTAGGGCAGTTGTGTTTATTTAAGAGTTCATGGCTATGTCGGTGCTTTATATACATACTTACGTCAACATCCCAAAGTTATGTAGCAATATTCTAATATCACTTGCATATTGTGTTTATGTCTCGGACTAATTCGATTTGTGAGTATGTGATCTGCGTATGATAAAATTTCAATTCGAGGCGGGCTGTAAGGGAAGACGTCGGATATTTCAGGGTTCCAATAGTTCCGTTTAAGGATGGAGACTTGTCAGCGTTTTTTAACGTAAGAGGGTCTCCATAGTTTGAGTGACGTAAAATTTCTGTTGTTAGTTTTTGGAGAATAAACAATAAATGATTTTATTGAAATAGAAATAGCAATTTTGTATTATTTCCTAGCAGAATTCATTGAATTTTCAATGCTTCGATAAACGCACGAAAAAACTTACGACAACCATCTTAGCTCTTGCGAACGTGGGAGAAAAGCATTGTTCTTTTACAGCATGATTATGCAATTTCCTGAGTTTTCCTCCGATAAAGACATCAACAGCATCGCTACACACCTGGCACCGACAGACGACGCGACATGTCAAATGACAATAATACTGTCACACACGAAGAAAATGTAAGTGAAATGTACACCATCTCTTCTTTTGGGAATAGTAAATCTTTAATTATTATCTTTCGTAAGGCCAATACAACTCCTGTGTATATACTCTATAAAATCGTAGGCCTGCAAAATATTTGTGTACACATGTATAACCTACATGTACGTAGTTTATACATCAGGACTCTTTACTAGTCAGTGCAGTGTAAATACACGCACATTCACATGAATTTTTAATACTCAGGTACTCTGACGTAATTATGTATCAACCAAATTAAACATCGTCAATGAAACAATGATAATTGCGTGCATTAAAGATGTACATTTTCTCAAAACCCCATTCCAGTGCTCATGTGTTTATAATTAGAGAGAAAAAGTATGGTGTCCCAGGCAGGTCTAAAATTAGTAAATCATCTGATGTGGATTTTTTAAGAATTGGCTCTTATTAAAAGTAATAGGGTTGATCATTATCAACAAAACCACTATATTAAATGTGTTTATAATTAAAGAGAAACAGTATGGTGTCCCAGTCAGGTCTAAAATTAGTAAATTATAATGTATGATGTGGATTTCAAAAACATTAAATCTTAATTGCTCTTATTGAATGGAATGGGTTTGATCATGAACAAATTACAGAAGTCTTTTTTATTTTTTTTAAATAAGTGATTGTTTTGAGAATCAATTATTTTTAACTATTATAAATATTTTTGAGATGTGAAAATGCATTCATGAAATGAAGGGATAGAATGCTTTTCATTTTATATTGAAATAACAATTCTTTCTATGGTGGACTGATCAGATGTGTCCAATGTCACTTAGATGCCCACTGTTTTGGATGGGCTAAATTGCTGTAGAAAGGACGATAGGAATTTAGATGCTCATAAGTATTCAATGTTTTATTAAATTGAAATTGCAAAAAAAAAAATATTGAAAACGTTCTATGCATGTTTAATTTATTGAACTAATTTTTTCACAAGGTATATGAAAACCCTAGGGTAAATTTACAGTGGAGAACTGGCGGAAGATTTAATTTCCAAATTAAAAAAAAAATTGATACATTTCTTTTATTAAAAATGTAGACTTCTCATCACAACATTTCATTAAATCTAGATAATGACGACTATCAAAATTTTAGGAAGCAATCAACAGTACTGATGGAGATGAAAGAAGGAGAACATTTCAAGTGTGAGATTGCATTTGAGGAGATTGATATGACAATAGTACATGCACCAGAGCCAACTGTCAAACAGCACTCCAGCCAGCAACATATTCCTCTTGTATTCTTTGACTTGGAATCAAAAGGACTGGGTTTGTTACTTTTTACTACCTGCCCAATATTCAAATTGATTGTTCAGTTGAGAAAAGAAGTTCTTAAATGAATACATGTATTATATTTTGGTGTTCATTCATTTTCCAGCTAGAAATTCTCATATTACACAGCTGCCATGTGTGGTGAAGAAAAGTTTCCCATCTATACCTTTCTAAAAATACCTATAACAGCAAAAGACTCAGAAATAACAGAAATCGAAAATGTTAATGGAAATATGTTTAGCAAAAATTAAAAATGTAGAAGTCAATCCTTGGAAAATGGATGCTCCTCTTGATTTTGTTTCAAAATTTCAAACTAAAGTAATTCTGCATTTATAATAGCAATGTATGAATGTTAACAAATATGAATGTTTATTGTATACTATACTCAATTTAACATGTTCTGTTTATGAGAGAGAGAGAGAGAGAGAGAGAGAGAGAGAGAGAGAGAGAGAGAGAGAGATTATTGCAAGAATTGGATAGTAACTGCAAAAATTATGTGCAAGCTGCACCAGTAATGATGTACACGGTGGTGATATTGTTCTCTGAATTTTGATATAAATTAATGTACATGTACCAAATGAAATTATTCTATTAAATTTCCATTTCAAATGAAAATGAGTCAATTTCAACACAATGTGTTTTTATTTATTAAAATGCAAGGTGAAGATAACGAACAGTGATCAAACTAAGTTATAATTAAAAATAAGTTTAAAAAGAACTGTATTTCAGTTTTAAGAACTAATGATGGAGAAAATTCGGATTAGACTGCTTGAAAATTCTAGTCCACGAAAGCAGCTAGCTTGTGATTGTTGCTTAGAAAAAAAATCATATTTTTCAAAGCATCATAGCAATTTATGACTGATAATTTGCTTGTAACACTAATAAATTTTGATATTGTAAATGTAGTCGCTTTAAATGAATTTAAAATTTGAATTTGAAATAAATCTCATTATTTTAATTAAAATTACTTTCTTAAATGGGTGATGACCTGCAATTTTTTTCCTTGAGGAATAAACTATAAGGAATTGCCTATCTTTAGGCAAAATTATAGGAATTTGTAAATATATGGTCATTGTATAATTTTCATAAGAACTTTTATTGTTTTGGCTCAAAAAAGTAAAATTTTAAAATTAGACAGAGGAAATTCGAATTAGAATAGGAACAAGTTTTGGGTATATATTAATAAAAAATTTCCCTAAAATATACAATTGCTACATCATACTGTATATTCATAATAAAATATTTGAAAATCAATATCAAGAATTTTTTCTATGAACACTTGTGTAAGGTATGGTTCAATTTTGCAAATTTAACCGGAAAAAGTGCTATTTTTAGAAAGTGAACTTCCGCTCACTTTGACGCAAAATTATGTGTATTTTAATGCACATTCTGTGAAAAAATGAAAACTTTTTAATTACAATGAAGTTGACAAGACTCCATCCTTAAAGACCCCCCCCCCCAAAAAAAAAAACACCGTACGGTTGCTCCACGGATCACTGAATGTGGGCGGAGCTTATCCATGGTCAATGTTATTTACCTGGAATTTACCTGGCCAAGAGATCGGTTGTTGTGTATATTTTTATGATATACACAGGAAATTTCTCAGGTTATTACAAATTATGCTTAGTGTCTTGATTTGTGCAACAACAAAAAAATTAAAATTTCTACCTACATGCATACCGCATTTCTATTTCCCGTAAACCTTCAAACTTGGTCATATTTATGTATTGCAAATGACAGGTTTAGCCCATTTCTAAACCTTTGCTTTTTAAAACTTCTAATTAAATTGTTGTATATCGTATATAAATAATTTCCTAAATATAATATTACCCGGCGTTTCCGGGCACTTCCTGGTGTCCTGTGAGTTCGCGGTGTCGTGGTTGTAGTAGGTAAAATATCCATGTTTCGAGAGAATGAATAAATCCAAGTAGATCTGTGTACATGTACAACCAAATGAAGAATGATCAAGATACCCCTCAATATGGGCCGTCTGTAGGGTGTCTGTAGCTGTAGTGTTTGCGTAATGGTGGTATCCCAAACAAAAGCTGACACGAAGTCTACCCCCCTCCTCTCTCTCTCTCTCTCTTTAGGGTTTCTGTGGATGTAGTGTTGATGTAACGATGGCATCCCAAACAGAAACTGACACGAAGTCTACACCCTCTCTCTCTCTCTCTCTCTCTCTCTCTCTCTCTCTCTTTAGGGTTTCTGTGGACGTAGTGTTTGTGTAACGATGGTATTCCAAACAGAAGCTGACACATAGCTAGTCTACCCCCCCCCCTTTTCTCTCTCTCCCTTACTCTCAATCATTGACTAAATGAGTAATTATTGCCATACGTATGCAACACTATTGCCATGCCATATTATTTCATCAGATATTCTATATTATTGCTACAGTATTACACATTTCTCTCTCTCTCTCTCTTTATAAATATAAAACCGTGATAAATTATAAATAGCTCAATAACTCTCTCTCTCTCTCCCCCCCCTCTCTCTCTTTATCTTTATAAATATAAAACCGGGATAAATTATAAATAGAAATATCTCAATAACTCTCTCTCTCTCTCTCTCTCTCTCTCTCTCTCTCTCTCTCTCTCTCTCTATATATATATATATATATATATATAAAGCCTGATAAATTATAAATAGAAATATCTCAGTAACTCTCTAAATATAAAGCCGTGATAAATTATAAATAGAAATGTCTCAATAACTTATTTATGCTTTTTTACTATTGTTTGATTTCTGATTGTGTAATTCATAATCCATGTGGTATCTCAAACAGAAGCATTTTTTTAAACTACTGTAACAGTTTTACGCATGGGCAATATAACCATTATACATGTTGATGTGCTGCACCAATAAAGAATTGTTCATGTTTTTATAAATATAAAGCCACAATAAATCATTAATAGAAAACATTCCAATAACTTAAGTTTTTTTTTAAATTATTATTATTGTTTGATTTCTGATTGTTTAATCTATAATAACATGTATAAAGATGGAGAGAGAAAATACGATGATAAATTGCATTGTGTAGGGGGCGTTAGAAATTAAAATATTCTAGGTGCGAGTCAATGCTATCAAAACTCAGGTATACCGGAGCTTTCCTCAAGATCTGAAGACTGCCGGTCATCATTAGCCATGATTGTTATCAAAACATCTTTCTCAGGTAGCTGTAGACCACCGTCTCTGCAAACGTCAATCAACCTAAGCTCTATTGTTAAAAGTTTGATTGACCAGCGGCTTATCATTGATCGCGACACAGGTAAAATTTGGGGGCGCTAACTTAAAGTTGGGTCTTTAAAGTAAGAATTTCAGAACCTTTATGGTGGTTATCGTAATTTAAGTTGAAAATAAAAACTGTCTTTCGACTGAATGTTGTCTAACGCCTTTCATACCAAGTATTACACCTTTCTTTACATACTGAATTTGACCATGGGTTACTTCCTGATCAGCATACGGGGGAGGCTGGTCCATGTTTGCCCAACTATCTCTTTTTTATTGCTTATAGGAGATATGAGATTAATCACATCGTTACCTTCACCTTTCATTACTTCATGCAAGTTTGACCTTATTGCACCTATATCATTACATGGAAACGTTCGAGTTTTCTCTAGACCCGAGAGTCCGTGAGAAGTAACAGAGAAAACGATAGATTGCTATATATCCGAAAAACTTCGATTAATCCTTTATCTTACTAAATTCTCCAGTGTAAGTTGATTATTGTCTTGTAAAACTAAGACCGATGTTTATATACCGTGATTGGCTTTCTAAATGAACAATAGTCTAATGATATACCGGAAGACACAAGTCAATATGTCACTATTTGTCCTTCTTTATCCAAACATGACAATATTACTATTAAGAACAGCCAATAACGCCCGTATTACAAACATCTATGTTCTCATGCCGTGATGATGAAGTATGCTTAATTTGTTAGTGATGATAAAGTTTGCAGATTAACAAGATGTAAATCAGGCATAGTTTGGCAGTCAGATAGTGTCACTATATCCTTCTTCTATTATGTAAGTATTGTAAATTCAAATGACCAATTCTGTTTCCCAGGAAACGACAAATTCTTCTACTTACTGCGTCAGGGAGCTTAGGAAATGAGGATGGATATGAATATGCAGATGCATATTTAATTGATATGATAAAATTTAGAAATTCATTTCAAAATTAAGGATTATTTCCATAATGCATTGTTCTGATCTTTAGACGAATTTGACTCCAGTTTTTGGCACTCTCTGTTTTCATTCTTACAAGTTTAATATTATTTCGGATTTCCGATATTGCAGCTTGAGCATCACCGAAGAGACATTATATTGTTATAACGACCATAGAATTTGCGGGATACCGGTATATCGAATCGACATATTTATGAAAATGTTTATTGTAAATAGATTCAATTTCGTCACTCTATGTAAATGTCGAGTTCAAGGACATATCAAGCGATTTTTCTTTTGATGTAGAAGCTTTTGAATGAATTCTGCCTCGTAAAAATATGAAAACAGGTGAGATAATGAAGGAACACAATCTGTGCCTATAGAAAATCCAAAAGACTTTGTTTTTAATTCAGGGGTTACATGGTTTTCAATTTTTTTGTTTTCGCTAATTCTATGGTTGTTATAACGATCTAGTTTGCAAATACAAGATACGACTAGTTTAAAGGCCGCTTAGCATGTTTCGTATCAATTCTTATGCAGTTCTTTACATACTGGATTTAACTAAGGATTACTTCATTTCCCTGATCAAGATATGACTAAACAATCGATCTTTGATGCTATTTCTGTTCCATTATTGTTCTTATTACTGAGAGATGAAGATAACGAACAGTGATAATCTCATAACTCCCATAAGCAATACAAAATAGACATTTGGGCAAACACGGCCCCATGGATATACCAGACGTTTAATCAGTTGCCTAGGAGGAGTAAACATCTCCTGTCGAACTGTCACACCTTCCATGAGCCATATATCTTGATCAGGTAAACGGGGGTATCTGTAGTCAAAATCAGTATGCCAAGAACGGCCTAACAATCGGTGTGAAATACGTCAGATTAAAATCGTTCGCACCGCAGTTAAATTGCGTTATTGAAATGAACTGCACTTACTATCATTTTATGCCATTTACTATCCACCATTGCGAATACGATTTATACTGAATGAACAAGTAATATAACAAATAGTAATCAATCAAGTGCAAAATTATGACTTTAATCGAGACTGTAGAAACCCCTGACTCATCAACATTTGTTAATAGCCTGTCTCGTTTTAAAATTTGATCACATGTAGAACATGTTCTCGCGTATCCAATCAGTTAATATACATAAAAACATATGCAGATGATAATGGAATATACATGTACCTACCCAAATGTGGGAAGTTAACGATGTAGTTTGCCTGATAAGTTTTGATTGCATTTTAGAGGTTTCCAATAGTCCGTTTTCGATTCTTCATTTTAAGGATTGATAACATTGGTTATTGTTTGTTAACTGGTTATTTTTCATTGTAATACTGCATATAATCTTATGGAATTATAAACCATACTGATATCAACAGTACAGCGTATGAGATCATTATTGTGATATGATGCGTGATAAGAATATTCAAGTAAACCTGATATCAACAGTACAGCGTATCAGATCATTATTGTGATATAATGCGTGATAAGAATATTCAAGTCAACCACATTCCACTTTTTTTTGGGCATACTGTTTTTCCCTATGATAACTCTAAAACTTCATAGTTATTTCGGATTTCAGACATTTCGGTTGAGCATCACTGAAGAGACATTATTTGTCGAAATCCGCATCTGGTGCATCAAAATTGGTACCGTATACGTTTTATATTTAGCTGAACCTGCGATTGATTTTTCTGCCCATTGAGAGAGCTCACATAACAAATGAATTTAAAGGTATATCAAGTAGGGTTGCAAATCATTATTGAGAAAAACGCCAGAGATGGTTAGAGTACCTAAGGACTGTCAGATAGCAAACTAGACGTACATCTATTCACCATGTACAGTGTAGGAACTCTCATATTGCGAAAAATTGGATTTTCATTATTATTTTATCAAAGTGTTGTCTCAACAAGTGATTTCAAAGAAAATAATATCACTTTCGTCGTGTACGGTGAAAGGTATTGCACTCCGATCGTTTTGGTAGTCGGTACAGTTGGACAGCAGCAATGTATGAAGGAGTGTCTATCCAGACCGGCCCTGTGTGGCGGGATCAACTACAAGAAGAAACACTTACTCTGTGAACTTGTGAACTCAACAGAAAAAACAGAAGGATCATTGGACTACATACGGATGCCATTTGATCAAGTGAGCACTACATATTTAGTTTACCGCAATTAAACATTCCGGATATAGACACACACACACATCTATCTTCCGCATTTTATACTTGTATGCATTTTCGAATGACTCACTACTTCAGGAATTAGCATTACTGGTAAAATTTATGTTATCTGATTTTTAGGCAAGTTTATTTAACATTCAATCAATGTAGAGGTGGAGATAGTAGTTAAAAATATGATTTAATTTTACTTGATTGGTTGAACACGCTGAAAAAGGTTCGTTTATATTTTATAAATTTAACTAGGTATAGGGATACACCCCATGACAACCAAGACGGTACTACTTTTTCCTTTCTAATTTTAAATTGCACCATGGAACACTATTACGTCGAACTATGAATTTGAAAATCAACAGAATTAAACGTGCATAACGAAATACTGTATTGACTGACACCTCCTTCATTATTTCTAAACAAACATGCAGTCTTTGTTTATTAGTAAAGTTGCATAAAACCTTAACGGTAAAAATTCTACATGTTATGTCATATTATAGTTTAAATATTTTAATAAATCAGAAATCTCTTTTTCTGATAAATGACGCAACGTGTACATGAAAGGTGAAGATAACGAACAGTGATCAATTTCATAATTCCTATAAGCAATATAAAATAGAGAGTTGGGTAAACACGGACCCCTGAATATATTAGACGTGGGATCAGGTACCTAGGAGGAGTAATCATCACATATCAACAGGTCACATCCGCTGTGAGCCCTATGTCTTGATCACGTAAACGGAGTTATCCATAGTCAAAATGATTGTGCCAAGAATGGCTTAACAACTGGTAAGAAACAAGTGAAACAGCATTCAACCCAATAAAAGGTTGTATTAACACACTAAATTGTTATAATGCCCATAGAATTTGCGAAATGCTGACTTTAAACGAGACTGTCAAACCCATGAGCCATCAACTTGTTTGTCAATAGCCTGCCTTGATTTAAAAGCTTGTACATGTACATGTATATATGTTATAGACAGGACCACAATGTAAACTAGTTTATACAACTAATTGTGGAATCCTGTATAAATAAAGGATATTAGTAAAAGCTGATCATACGCAAAACAAGCTCTTGTGTATCGAGCCATTTTAGAGATATAAACATCTTACGCAGGTGATAATGGAATATTGCTACTTAAATATGGTAAGTTGACAATGGAAAAGTTGAAATTATCCCATTTATCATAAAATTGAGTTGTTAGTTTGCCGTTAATATCTATTTCCAATAAAATATCTAAGTATGAAGCAGAAATGGATGATTCTTTGGTGTCTTTAATTTCGAGTTCACAGGGATAGATCGAATCGATATATGAATGAAAATTAGTGTTGCTAATAGATTAAATGTCGTTGATCTATCTAAATGTCGCATTTAAGCAAGATATTATATTCTTTTCATGTAGAAGTGTTTGAATAAATTCTACATCATATGAATATAAAAGCACGTCAGGTAGCAAAGTAGCAGAATTCGTGCGTATGGAAATTCCAACAAACTGTTGGAAGACCTGGTCGCCAAAGACTACGAAAATATTGTAAATGAGGTTGATTGATTGAATATTGTTTAACGTCCCTCTCGATAATATTTCACCCTGTTTACAAAGTGATTTTTAATGACTAATTGAATGACTAATTACATGTAGATTACAAAGTCTAGGCTATGAAACAAACAGGTGCCCTTGGTAGGAAGTACTTTAAAGTTGATCTTACATTGCGAAATAAGCATAACCTACACATATATGTAACCTACGCACATCTCTCATATCTACGTATGTAAGATATATATATTCTATGAAAGAAAGGTATGAAAGATATTTCTTTCTCTCATATCTACGTATGTAAGATACAGATATTCTATGAAAGAAAGGTATGTAAGCTATTTCTATCTTTCATATCACGTGACGTTTATCTTACATATCCCATGACGTCATAATCAATACACAACTAGCTTGCAACTTACCTCGCTTCGATTGACGAACACTAGCGTCTGCAAAGCTCTTGTACAAAAAATGACAGATTGTAATGTCCCTGATAATCTCCAGGTGTATGTGACCAGCCACAAAAATACACATTCCTGTTTTTATATTCATATGAAGCAGAATTTATTCAAAAACTTCTACGTGAGAAGAAAAAATCTCTCGCTGTGACCTTCAATTCGACTTTTAGATATATCGATGACGTTTTGTCTATTAACAATGATAGCTTTCATTCATATGTCGATTTGATATATCCCTGTGAGCTCGAAATAAAGGACACCACAGAGTCGTCCACTTCTGCTTCATACTTAGATATTTTAGTGAAAGTAGACATTGACGGCAAACTGACAACTCAACTGTATGACAAACGGGATATTTTCAGCTTCTCCATCGTCAACTTCCCACATTTATGTAGCAATATTCCCTTATCACTTGCATATGGTGTTTATATATCTCAACTAATTCGATATGCAAGAGCTTGTTCTGGGTATAGTCAGTTTTTAAATCGAGGTAAGCTACTGACAAACAAGTTGATGGTACAGGGATTTCAACAGTCTCGATTGAAGTCAGCATTTCGCAAATTCTATGGTCGTTATAACGATCTAGTTCGTCAATACAACCTTGCATTGGGTCAAATGCTGTCTGACGTGTTTCACACCGATTGTTAAGCCGTTCTTGGCACACTGATTTGACTGCGGATAACTCCGTTTACCTGATCAGGATATGGGGCTCACGGCGGGTGTGATCGGTCAACAGGGGATGCTTACTCCTCCTAGGTACCTGATCCCACCTCTGGTGTGTCCAGGGGTCCGTGTTTGCCCATCTATCTATTTTGTATTGCTTGCAGGAGGTATGAGATTGATCACTGTTCGTTATCTTCATCTTTCATTATACCAATTTGTGTTTTTGCCTTTGTACCTGATTTTCTTTATCACAGAACAGACACTTATGGGTGGGGAAATATGCTGATAGTGAACACAGGTTGGTTGAACGTCTTTTACAGCTCACTTGACTCGGCGCAACTTCCTCAAAGCTCACATTTTACTACTAGTAACAAATCTTTGTAAATTATGTTAGGCAACATTTAAAGTTTCTAGCTAGTAAATAACATATGTCTTTATCATTCGTGGGACTGTCTTCTAATTTTTGGAAAACTGTGCTCCATGAAAGATTTTGTCATTATCCTCTACTGTAGCATTTTTTCCATAATATAGGATACATATCTATTCTTGATGTTAATAGGGAGCTTGAAACGGATTCAAACTTTCCAAGCATAAGGTTTAAAGGTGTTTTTTCTTCTATGTGAGATATCTATAAGGTATCTGAAAATTAAAAAGTTGTTCAATTTTACGTATGACAATATATCTATTTTATTGTATATTGTGGAATACAATTCATTAACTAAATAATTCATAGATTAGTTCGTAATTTGTATTATGTCCGATTCTCAATAATCAAGCCATTATTCATCAGGGTTCCTCCCATTTTTGCACGTATATTCAAAAGTAACTGATGTGCCTTATTTTTACTTTCTTTTTATTGATTATATACATTAATGGGCTTCCATACATTGAATATATCGTGAAAAAACAGGAAAACGTGGACAGTGATTTTTATGTTGAAAGTTACTGACTCAATATTGTGTATATTATATAAACATAGGGTATATGAATTATAGTATCTACAAATGAACCGTTTATTATAATGTTTATTAATTATTAAACATGCTAATAGGTACATATGTATAATTTCATAAGACATGAACGAAATGTATTTATAAAAATTGTATTTTGCATGTGTTTAAAAATCATCGCTGTTCAGCCAGATGGGAAGCTTCTGAAGTGTCTCTAAATAACCATTGATTTAGATACAACATGGCATTATACATCAGGAAAATAATATTGACAGTCGCATATTTGATAAATGATGTTTTGATGTTTGTAATGGGTAATGTTACCTGTGAATACTATTTCAATAAAAGTCGGAGAGCATGACTAAAAGAAACGAATAAATTTGACATTGACATAATGTGTTTGGAATTTCAATCGATCTTGTTTTTGTTTCAGGCGAAGTTGATGGACGGTTGTCGTTCTTGTTTAGTCGACCAAAGATGTGTACTTTTGTCCAGCAATCGATCACACTGTGTGAAGGGTATGCTACATATGGAATTAAGATGTTTAAAAATCATTTTCAATCACTAAATGGTCAATTACTGGTTGTTAAGAATTAACTCTTGTCACCATTTACTCCAATTGATGATATTCGTCATACGATCATGGTTTTTTTTCGTCATGATTAGGTCATGAAAGTTTTCAAAACTTCGGGATTAATTGAAAAACATAACAAAGGATAGTAAATTTGCACAATTCGAAATTGCTACTCTCCTTGGGGCTATTTTTAATATCTTATCCCTATTCTATCTTTAGGAAAAATTTGAAAATTCTTTTCTATTTCGTATATGAGATGATACCTCTCCTTTATTTCTCGTCACGTGTGTTATCACGTGAAAACTGCTAGATACTCAAAAGAGTGGAAACATAAAGGACATAAGGATCAACGTTCAGTACAAGATTACTTACCTGACATTATCCAATAAGTGAACAAAAGAAACAGACCTCCACTCAAGACTGGTTATGCTGTCTGACTGTTCAAAAATAGCTTTAATCATTATTGTCTTTGTTAATGTGTTTACCTGAACCTGTCCATTCTTAGAACAAATGATGCAATATTTTTAAGTAGGATATAAGCCTCAAACTGTCTATTTTGTGAGAGAAAGAACTGATCTCGGCCCTAGGACAGTTTTTGGCTTATATCCTTTACATAACTAAGACTAATGAAATATTTCATGCTTTATAAGATTTTTCCAAGAACTATTGTAGAAGACTCCAACAAAATTTTATTTTCCTATCATCAATAAGTCTAAATAAATATTTTATTTTTATGACATCACAGGAGAGTGGAACTACTTTAAATCATTTTGATCTTACTGAAATGGATTTAAAAACTTAAAATCAACAGATTGCTTGTGAATTAATCTTTTCACAATTAAACTTCTTCGAGTCATTTTGCTGTATCAAGTCTCACGTAAAATAAGGAATATTTAGACATATCTTTATTTTTGATAAACGGGATCATATCAATATATACCTTAAGGAGAAAATATTATAATTATGAATCAGTTATGATATATTGGTTTATCAAAGTTGTAAAATTACTAAGGGTGCTTTAACAGTATTACTCTGAGAAAGATCCTGATGTTCATGGGTGGTAGGGTTATTTCATAGCATATCATTAACACATTTCTTTGAATATAGATGCAAATAAATAGCAACAGGAAATGCTTATGTTAGAGTCCACCTCTGGTATATCTCTTACTTCTGTATCAGACTGATTACAGTTCGTTGTATTCACCTTCTATGTTCTATATATCTAGCCAGCAAACGTATAAGGTATTATTGAAGAGATTAACAATTTCCATGTTAACATAGGTTAAAGGCCGAGGTTTGCAAACGGTCAAATTTCCTCAGGTAAGTTTAGTGCGGGGTGGAGCTAAATTAAGGCAGGTGTGAGGCCCCGACACCGGGGAAACCCTGCTAGCTTGTATATACCGTCCCAAATGCACAGGATGTTGTCTGTACTACCTGCATTACCTGTACGTTTTTGAAAGATTGAAAAATTCACGGTAGTCATTTTTCTTGTGCAAATTAATCGAAACGTTGATAATTAAATGTAAAACTTATACGGTACCAATTTTGATGCACCAGATGCGCATTTCGACAAATAATGTCTCTTCAGTGATGATCAACCGAAATGTTTGAAATCCAAAATAACTATGAAGTTTTGGAGCTAAATATAGCCAAAAATAGCGTGCCAAAAAAGTGGAGCCAAATTCTTCCAAGGATAAGAGCTATGCACGAGGGAGATAATCCTTAATTTTGAAATGAATTTCTAAATTTTATAACAGCAATTAAATATGCATCCGTATTTTCAAGCTAGTAACGAAGTACTAAGCTACTGGGCTGTAGAGACCCTCGGTGACTAACAGTCCACCAGCAGAGGCCTCAACCCAGGGGTCATAATGTAATAATTAAATCTAATGAATCAAAGATGTAAAAATTAAAGCTCGATAAATTTATCTTATATAAATGAGAATGTTAGCCATTGAAAACTTAGGCAGAATATTCTTTATTCTATGTTTTCTTGTATCCATTTGACTGTCTTCGTCAGATACCCGGTGTCCCACGATGGACTGCCAACCATACAGTTTCCGACAGGAGTTCACGCGTACTGGAGTTGATTTTCTGGCTATGTACAGCTGATGTACCAATCATTGTCCCACGCCCCGTGATGACTACATGCATATATTCCAAAACTGCTTAGAAAGTTTTATTTAGTTTGAATTATTTTTTCTGCACGGCACACCAGAATTCTCTAGTTACCAAAGTTGTCTTTGTGACTCGTCCATAACGTATGACCTACACAAACAGTCAGAGCATTCAGATTTTCCAACAGTTCCTTTGATAATTGATCCAGACAGTCTTCCTCTGGATCCCAATTTCAACCATTATACGCAAAAAGGAGCACCTATAGCGGCTAACTTTTCTTCCGATAAGTTGACAGTGACATCAATCTAGTAATTAAAATTAGATGTTAAATATGACAGTGACATCAATCTAGTAATTAAAATTAGATGTTAAATATGACAGTGACATCAATCTAGTAATTAAAATTAGATGTTAAATATGACAGTGACATCAATCTAGTAATTAAAATTAGATGTTAAATATGACAGTGACATCAATCTAGTAATTAAAATTAGATGTTAAATATGACAGTGACATCAATCTAGTAATTAAAATTAGATGTTAAATATGACAGTGACATCAATCTAGTAATTAAAATTAGATGTTAAATATGACAGTGACATCAATCTAGTAATTAAAATTAGATGTTAAATATGACAGTGACATCAATCTAGTAATTAAAATTAGATGTTAAATATGACAGTGACATCAATCTAGTAATTAAAATTAGATGTTAAATATGACAGTGACATCAATCTAGTAATTAAAATTAGATGTTAAATATGACAGTGACATCAATCTAGTAATTAAAATTAGATGTTAAATATGACAGTGACATCAATCTAGTAATTAAAATTAGATGTTAAATATGACAGTGACATCAATCTAGTAATTAAAATTAGATGTTAAATATGACAGTGACATCAATCTAGTAATTAAAATTAGATGTTAAATATGACAGTGACATCAATCTAGTAATTAAAATTAGATGTTAAATATGACAGTGACATCAATCTAGTAATTAAAATTAGATGTTAAATATGACAGTGACATCAATCTAGTAATTAAAATTAGATGTTAAATATGACAGTGACATCAATCTAGTAATTAAAATTAGATGTTAAATATGACAGTTACATCAATCTAGTAATTAAAATTAGATGTTAAATATGACAGTTACATCAATCTAGTAATTAAAATTAGATGTTAAATATGACAGTTACATCAATCTAGTAATTAAAATTAGATGTTAAATATGACAGTTACATCAATCTAGTAATTAAAATTAGATGTTAAATATGACAGTTACATCAATCTAGTAATTAAAATTAGATGTTAAATATGACAGTTACATCAATCTAGTAATTAAAATTAGATGTTAAATATGACAGTTACATCAATCTAGTAATTAAAATTAGATGTTAAATATGACAGTTACATCAATCTAGTAATTAAAATTAGATGTTAAATATGACAGTTACATCAATCTAGTAATTAAAATTAGATGTTAAATATGACAGTTACATCAATCTAGTAATTAAAATTAGATGTTAAATATTGATAAGTTGACAGTTACATCAATCTAGTAATTAAAATTAGATGTTAAATATGTTTGCGTATTTGCATATGTATTTTAATGATACTGCAGTTGCATGCACGATGTTTCGAGGAAAATTACGCTGATAAATCTTAAACTTGGTGTAAACAAAATTTCATTAACGTACAATGTATTTACTTATAATTAATCTGTTTAGCATCAAATCGATGTCCGTGTAAATTATATTCTAACAATCCATAATAATTATTATCAATCGTACCAATTCCTAAGCATAACCTACTATATTCTATTATAATTGATGTAATTATATGCAAAATTTACTTATATTATTGTATAACTATCTCTACATGAAAGTTCCCTCTCCAGTTGGATTACGCGGTAAGCATCAAAAGATTGCATGGGCGCCTCGATCGCCAGATAAGATAGATAGAGTATACACAAAGACTAGTAACTAAATATCCATCAATTTCTAGCATTCTATGTAAAGTTCAATTTCTCTTGATTGACAAGGGTTCACAGGCCAAGTAAATAGAAGGCGGTGCTCATTTTCTCCGTCTTTAAGTACTTAAGAAAGGAGCAGATGCTACTAAACCTATCTAAAGGTATAAATTCTAGCAAAGAGGATATGATAATAATTTTTGTTCATTAACTTCTGCTCCATCTGATTAGAAATGAAAACCTCATGTTTTAATCTACCAACAAAGTCGTCTTTTATTCATAAGCAATGTTTCTTGGAAGTAAAGAGTAATTGGCTTGGAGGAAATAATTAGAAAAAAGGGTCATTTAAAACGGTGGGGAATTTAACTGATACCGAATTATGTACTTTCAGATCAAGGCAATCTAAATGATTGTGCTTTCCTACATACGTCATCACCTCACGTGTCTAATGGAGTATATATAATGAACATTCCTGTGTTAGGCCGTGTGAGTGTATTCTGTGAAATGGAGATGGACGGGGGAGGTTGGACGGTACGCAATTAGTTAAACTATTTGCACTTGCTATATCGATTGTTTACAACTGCAATAGTAATGGGCTATTAGAAATAGCGGAGAGAATTGTTTATATCAATCGTTAAATGAGCTAGATCATATATACCGTTTTAAACGTTGATTGAAAATGACATCAAGCAAAAATGTGTACATCAACTTCAGCAATGTACCCTCACAATGTCGTGGTTACACTTGTTCATGGAGTTTTCACAAGTCCGCTAACATGGAAATATTCACACAAAGAAGATGTAAAGATATGAGTTTGCTTCTTTATAATGAGTTTTGATAAGCTTTATTCGTGATGTTCCCCTTCAAAATATTACAGCGCGATGGATATTCAGGTAACAACAGATTGAATTAAAGAAATCGTTAGTTCATATTAGTTCATACCGTTCTAACCCGATATTTGCACCCCCCCCCCACATGTCGAAATTATTAAAGCTACGATATATAACCTCTAATTATTAAGGAATTTATCCGATTCCTTTAAAGAACTCATTCCCTTTTCTACATTGCGCTGAATACATTCCACAGTCATTCAAGAATATCATGAAAATGCTGGTTTTAAACAAAATGGGATCATTGATACGCCCGTAAAACTTACCGACGCATTCTTGAATTTGAGAAGATGAGAAAATTCTTTCTTTCTTAACTTGGTGGTTTCGTATGTCTACCTTTTTACAAGTCGACAATTTGAAACCAGTCTCAGAACTTTTCGTCGAGATCCCTCGCTATAACACATTTCTTTACTACTGTCCATTTTCCTGTAATTCGGGATTGTTAGCTTATTTGCATTTTGAGCAAATCTATCAGTATTTTTAGATTTTCAAAAAAAAAACTCACCAAAAGTACAAGTAATTATATTCGACAAGCTATTAAAGTTATTTGAAAATATGGATATAAAATTAATGTAATGGTGAGTACCATTGAACTAAATTATTTGAATGTAAAACTTATATGGTACTAATTTTGATGCACCAGATGCGCATTTCGACAAATAATGTCTCTTCAGTGATGCTCAAGCCGAAATTTTGGAAATTCGAAATGACAAAAAACTTGTAAGAGCTAAAAGAAAACTTAGCCACCGGGCTGTAGAGACCCTCGGGGACTAACAGTCCACCAGCAGAGGCCTTGACCCAGGGGTCATAATGTAAAACTTATACGGTACCAATTTTGATGGACCAGATGCACATTTCGACAAATAATGTCTCTTCAGTAATGCTCAAGCCGAAAAAAGGAATCTATGTACCTGTAATTCTGATATTTGAAATTCTTTTCATTTAAGGTATTTCAGCGTCGACTGGATGGTTCAGAAAATTTTGATCGAACATGGACGGAATATAGGAATGGATTTGGAGACTTAAGATCTGAATTCTGGCTAGGTAATAGGCTCATAATTAAAGATTGATGTCCAACCAATTTTTCACGATAAAACGTAAAGATAACGAATGGAGATCAATCTCATATATCTTATCAAAATATGAAATTAAGAGAAGGGCAAACACGGAGCCCTGGACATACTAAATGCGGGTTAAGGTACATAGGAGGAGAAAACAACCTTGTTGACTGGTCACATCTGCCATAATATGTATCAGTTAAACGGAGTAATCCGTAGTCAAATGTAGTCTTATTGAACGGCCAAACATTTGGTATGAAATACGTAAGACAGCATTCAACCCAGTGATAGGTTGTATTTGCAAATTAGAACATTATAACGCTCATATGAATGGTGAAGATAACGAACAGTGATCAATCTCATAACTCATATAAGTTTCGAAAATGTCCCAGTAACATCAACTAATTTGTCAATCATACAAAGAACATGCCAATGTATCGAATCAGCTGACAGACATCCACATGGGAAGTTGACGATGAAAGTCATATCGTTTGTCATAAAGTTGTTGTTAGTTTGCCGTTAGTATATATTTTCATAAAATGCACAAATCTAATGCAGATATAGAAAACCCCGTGGTATTTTTTATTTCAAGCTCACTGGGATATATAGAATCGAAATATGAATGAAAATATTGTTAATATATATAAGACGGCGTTGATATATATAGATGTCGCGTTGATAGCCAAAATAAGAGAGTTCTTTTCATGTAGGAGCGTTGGAAAAATTGTATCTTATAAGAATACAATATAAGATGAACTTAGAATGGAACACAAGCGCATTCCAACAGATTATTGGAAGATCTGATCACGAAAGACTACGTAAATATTGTCAACGAGGAACTCCAGTACATTTTTCTTCTTCAAATAAACGTCAGAGTACTTGTGTGTAGATCTATAATAACAAATTAATTTTTACTTGATCCATTTTTATTTAAGAAGCAGTCGTCTAAGATGTACAAATGCTAGTCTTCAATTTATCACGAGGAATAGTGTATAGAACAAGACCGTGTATAAAAAACAGAAAAATGAAGATAATTAACACAGACAAATCTCATACATGTAACTCCTATAAGGAGGACCAACACAGACCCTGGATATACCAGAGGCGGGATCAGACAAACACAGACCCTGGATATACCAGAGGCGGGATCAGACAAACACAGACCCTGGATATACCAGAGGCGGGATCAGACAAACACAGACCCTGTATATACCAGAGATGGGATCAGACAAACATGGACCCCTGGATATACCAGAGGTGGGATCAGACAAACATAGACCCCTGGGTATACCAGAGGTGGGATCAAACAAACATAGACCCCTGGGTATACCAGAGGTGGGATCAGACAAACACGGACCCTGGATATACCAGAGGTGGGATCAGACAAACACGGACCCTGGATATACCAGAGATGGGATCAGACAAACATAGACCCCTGGATTTACCAGAGGTGGGATCAGACAAACACGGACTCTGGATATACCAGAGGTGGGATCAGACAAACACGGACCCTGGATATACCAGAGATGGGATCAGACAAACATGGACCCCTGGATATACCAGAGGTGGGATCAGACAAACACGGACCCCAGAACACACAAGAGGTGGGATCAGACAAACACGGACCCTGGATATACCAGAGGGAGATCAGACAAACACGGACCCCTGGGTATACCAGAGGCGGGATCAGACAAACATGGACCCCTGGATATACCAGAGGTGGGACCAGACGCCTAAGAGGAGCAAGCATCCCCTGTCTACCGGTCACAACCTCCATGAGCCTACATTTCGATAGGGTCAAGGAAATAATTTGTAGCCACACTCAGTGTGTAAAGAACGCCCCAACAATTGGTATGAAACACGTCATACATCATTTTACTCAATGACAGGTTGTATTGGTAAATTAGAACTACTATAACATTTGCAAAGTGCTGACTTTAAACGAGAATGTAGAAACCCATGTAACATCAACTTACTTGTCAGCAGCCTACATCAATTTAAAACGGATAATACGCAGAACAAGATGCTGCGTATCGGATCAGTTGAAAGACATAAACACAACTTGCAGGTGATTATAGAATATCACTACATAAAGGGAGTTCCTGTGGGTCAATTTTATTAAAAAAAACAAATGTTTATGGCCTCAAGAACCATGATCTTGCATTGATCGTGAGGAATGGTCGTCTAAAGTATTGAAATGCTGATGTGTTTATCAGGGGATGACTACTCCTCCTGATCAGGATATGGGGCTCACGGCGGGTGTGACCGGTCAACAGGGGATGCTTACTCCTCCTAGGCACCTGATCCCACCTCTGGTATGTCCAGGGTTCCATGTTTGCCCAACTATCTATTTTGTATTGTTTATAGGAGTTATGAGATTGATAACTGTTCGTTATCTTCACCTTGCATTTATCAGATATTTCAAAGTCTGATTTCAACGTAATGTCAAGAAACGTTTTTGGTTGGGTATTTCAAATAAGAAGTATATATGTACATGTAAAGGATACAGATAACTCAACTATTTTGTAAATAAACATACAATCTTAAGATATCTCACAAAAGCATTAAATAAAACCCACATATTCATATAGAAAAACAAAATATTGAATGGTTTCGTTTTCCATGCAATTCAATATGAACGTTCTAGATATTAATCGGTCAACAGGGGATGCTTACTCCTCCTAGGCACCTGATCCCACCTCTGGTGTGTCCAGGGGTCCGTGTTTGCCCAACTGTCTATTTTGTATTACTTGTAGGAGTTATGAGATTGATCACTGTTCGTTATCTTCACCTTGCATTAATCACAATTTGTACAATTTTTGTCCTTCGTTACTTATAAATACAAATCTATTACATATGATTATAAATACTTACCCTTGTTATTGTTTAAGGTAATGACAAACTTTACTACTTACTGAGCCAGGGAGCTTACGAAATGAGGATGGACATGAGTGACTTCGATAACGAGACACGATACGTCAAATATAGGAATATTGCTATTGGCAGTGAAACAACCAAATACGTCATGTCTATATTCGGATACTCTGGGGACACTGGTAAAATATTTCTTTTTGTAAAACTGTTAGATGTGAAATGCAAAGTTTGCATGTAATTATAACCTGTGTTTTACACGGAGGCAAACTATGCACAATGTATTTGACATTATCACACGTAATGTTTTTTAGGACTTTTCGATTTTCAAACTCGGTATTTTCTGCTAAATGCTTTTTCAGAATGCTAGTAAACATCGGTTTGAATCCTCTAACATGCTCTTGCACAGTGTTAGTCATATTAACTTCCATTGAATTAACTGATTATGAATAAAATGTAGGAAATAATGCTAGTTCCCGAAATGCTTAGAATGCTTATACCACTGTTATTGTTTGGGTGGCCCCATGCTGTAAATACGTCATTTGTAACTTTCTCTCAATTTCTGCAAGAGAGAGCTTGTTTGACACCGAACGTGAATACATCTCATGAAATACACAACGGACCACTATGTTACTACCAACCAGAATAGCAACTGCAGTACTAAATAACTTTAACAGCGTAAATTTTATTTGTAATTACTCTTTAATTTTTCTTGTAGATGATTGCTTTGCACAGGGATCACTCCCCATAAATGGAATGAAGTTCTCAACAAAGGACCAAGACAATGACCTCGATTCGAGGAACTGTGCAAAAACATTCCACTCTGGATGGTGGCATAGTACATGTCACTGTAGTAACCCTAACGGTTTATATCTAGGAGGTCCGACGCAGGTGCACGGAAAGGGCATCACGTACGCTCGTTTCAAAGGAAATAAATATTCCTTGAAGAGTATACAAATCATGGTTAGAAGGGTGGGATAGAATAACCAACATTGATAATTACGAGGTGGTCTTTCAAAGCTTAAAGCAACTCGTATCACTTGACTGTAAGACCTTTTGATTGATTGATCTTTTCCGCCACACTCAACAATTTATCAGTTATCTGGTGGCGCCCAGTTTTTATTGATGGAAGAGAGAACCAAGATACAATGTACTTGGGAAGAGACCACCGACCTTCCGAAAGTAAACTGGAAAACTTTCTCACTTACCGGCGCGAACGGGATTCGAACACGCATTCCTAATTTATTCAATAGAATGTGTTGAACAGACGATTTGCCATTTCCCAAATTTTCTTCAATCTTTCGTACGGTCCAAAGTCTGTCTTTCCGAATATTGTCATTCAGTAATTTTACCTTTTTGTCGATTTCCTCTTCTGATGTACTGTCCTCATATTCCTCAAACAATAATTTGTGACATTTGAGCACCAAGGAACGAGAAACATTTCTGTGTGATTCTGTCAATTCTAAGTTCTTGTGAGCAACCATTGGAGTCAAACCGAGTCACATGTAAAATTATATGCCCTCTTGGTGTGCCGCGTTAGACGCTGGCATCGCCATTTCGCTGGACATTTGAACCTCCTAATTGTAGCACTATTTGTCATAATTCATTTAAATATTAAGCCATAGTGATGAAATTTACCGAGTATATAAATCTGTATCTAAATAAAAACTCTATAGAATATACATGTACTCTCAGAAAATGAAGGTTATCCATTATCACAGAGGCTCATTTTAGAGAGTTTTTAATTTTTGTTTGTAAATATTTTTGTAAGGATTGCAGTATTTTATTGTTTATGAAGTTTTCAAAAGAAAACGATATTGATTTAAGTTTATTATCTCTATATCAGTTTAAATATTCTTTAGAAGAAATGTGTCATCTAAACGTTGAATTCGTGACCCTGCAAAATTAATGTGCTTTAAATTAAAAAAAAAAAACTTAACATTTTACTGCATTTTTTGTAAGCACAAAATGACTCGATGCTTTGTTTACATAACATACATTAAAGGCTAAACTATTGCTTTTATTGCTGCATTCAGAAGGTCACAATTTTGGCTGTCAATATTAAAAGAGTTATAAATTTAATGTTTAACATCAAAATCGAAAAAAATATTTTTGTCAAAAACTATAACTGAGTATCATGATTTACTTTTACCCATAAATATTTAGTAGGATATTGTAATGGTACCACACTGTAAGCATACCCTGATACATATTTCAAAGAAATCATGTGCACTATGTGGCGACATTGCATTGCTAGTGTAAGGTGAAGATAACGAACAGTGATCAATGTCATAACTCCTACAAGCAATACAAAATAGATAGTTGGGCAAACACGGACCCCTGGACACACCAGAGGTGGGATCAGGTGCCTAGGAGGAGTAGGCATCCCCTGTTGACCGGTCACACCCGCCGTGAGCCCCATATCCTGATCAGGTCATGTACATGTGTTTGATAAAGGGTTTATAAATGATGAATAATTAATTATTTTATACTTGTAAATTTTCTTTACTTTTTGGATTAAGTATTTACAAATCCATATCTGAAATCAATTGTTTTATTTCATGTTTAATCTCAAGGTGTTCACAATTCCCAACTTTGATACCTCTTTATTGTCTCACTACGTTAGTGGTAATTGGTTATTACAACCTATAAAATTTAAAGTAAGATGCAAGGTGAAGATAATGAACAGTGATCAAGCTCATAACTCCTACAAGCAATACAAAATAGATAGTTGGGCAAACACGGACCCCTGGACACACCAGAGGTGGGATCAGGTGCCTAGGAGGAGTAAGCATCCCCTGTTGACCGGTCACACCCGCCGTGAGCCCCATATCTCAGGATTGTATTTTCTTTGATTTGGTTATGTTTATCTTTAACCTATTTTACAGTTGTAAATGAATGTTATAAAACTTTCCCCTGATTTTCCAACTTTCGGTAGTTTATTTCACTGGTAAAGTTATACCCAAGTACGCGGATCTGTCAACGTTGCCACACGTGCGAGTTTGCATGTGAGTATTTCTACAAAATTCTTTATGAAATTAAGTTTAATGTTTTCCTTTGTGAACTTTTTCATTTTGGTCTTTGTTAAATTCAGATGTATCGAAACCTGATTTTTTCGAAATTCATGTTTGTAACATTTGTTGATATTTGGACTTTAATATATTTTGGAACTTTAAATAGCGGCTTTTTTTTCTACCTAGCGTTACACACATGCACTAGACCTGTATTACAGTGCGCTATTAGATGGATGGTGAGGATCTCCAGTACTGATCTAGTTCATAACTGAGAGTATCTTTTAGTTCTGTCTTTGTGAATAGTTATACGCAGTTCAATGTGTCCCCATTTTAACACTAGTTGAGATCTAGGGTCGCCATATGCATGCAAAATGAAAGCATGGAATTCATGTTAAAGTGTTTTACTCAAAATGTGTCATTCAATTATTGTGCAGTATGTCGGGATATCGTTGTTTCCGGTTATCGTTTGTAGAATGGCGTCGTCATCATATCTAAAACGAAAAATACAATGATAAAAAGTGAAAGATAACGAACAATGAGCAATCTCACAAATCGTATAAAGAATACAAGAGCGACCCCAGTATATATCGGGTGTGGGATCATGTGTTTAGGGAGAGTTTACATCGTCTGTTGACTGGTCACACTAGTCATGATCCCTTAATCTTGAACAAGTAAATGGAAAAATCAGCAGTAAAATTCAATAGTACGCATTCCAATGGATCTGAATAACGATGCAAGTACTATACTAGTGAAGGTTATAAACGCCACGTGATCAACGCATCAGCAGTACTGATGTATTATGCTGCTCATACCTCTCTATGATCACGAATAATGATTTCAGTAGTCATCCCACAACTCCAATTGAAATGGAATACTTGAAGAACCAGTAATTGAATTCAAAATGATAAATTTGTTATACTGGAGTCTTCAAAGGGTCTAGGTCTTCAAAAGCGTCATGAATCATGGGTGTCTACTTGTTTGCTTGGTTGTTAAATGTCATATAGTGTAATTTTGCTCATTTTCACCCAACTTCTCATCTTTATGCAGCAATATTCCGTTATCATATACATATAGTGTTTATTTCTCTCAACTGACTCGAAAAACAATAGTTAGTTATGTGTATGATGAGTTTTTAGATCTAGTCAGGCTACTGAAAAAATGAATTAATGTTACAGTGATTTCCAGTCTCGTTTAAATAAAACTTCAAAATGATGACAGGAGGCGTACGATCCACTTACGTCCAAGGCGTTTATTACCTTCATTATAAAAGAGCGTCGCAAGAACATGTTTGGAAAAAAGAGTTCATTGAGAAGTCCGAATGAATTTCAGTTGCAACCGAATTTCCTCGGTCACGCCGATTAAATAAATGACATCCACTACAATTGAACGTTTTTCAGTACAAACCAGATTAATGCTTAAACTTTAGTTTGGGTGAATATAGCAGATACTATACATCATGTATGCAATGCTTTATGATAAGTGGTTGAATTGCATAGGTTTGAAATAAATAAGATACAAACACCCTTCTCCACATTTGAATTAAGAATATCGATATTCAAATATATCCACAGGTTTCTGAATTTCCAAAAGGCTGTTGAAAGTGTAGTAAGAATGTATATGCATAACTTCTATATATAAAAAATACATGATAGAGAAAGTGTATACATATCACTCGTGACCCTTAACTTCACATTTAACAGTTGATTTACGTGAACCATTTCATACCACTTGTGTTGATGAATTGCTACGAGATACACGTCACTGTATATAAATAGGTGTTGCGCTTAACTGTTTTACTACAGCCCAACAGGGCAAGTGATAGGAGAAAACTGGCAGCTCAAATAAATTGTACTACCCCAAATACGGTACAGGAATGATTCAAAAGGAAATTTCAAGTTTCCTTATTTTATTGAAGGGTCCTTTCATGAATTTTCATGGCATACACAAGATGTGTCTTAAGCTTCACAATTACAAAATTAAGACAATATATAGGGTTCGAGGCGGGTTTGACCGGTTGGCAAGGGATGTTCACTCAGGGATCCGTGTTTGCACAACTCACGATGTTGTATTGCTGGTAGGAGTTCTGATATTGATCACTGATTGTTATCTTCACCTTACACAAGGGTTTAAACTCTCTTTCAACTTCTACTTCTAATTCATGTCTCCCTTAACTAACCTACATGTATTTTTGTGCCAACTTGCAGGAAACTGATGTACATATTTTGACCTACGATGTATCGTATGTACAAGAAAATATAATGCTTATATGTACCATGACAATTCATGAAATTAATTATTTAATACTAAAATGCAAGGTGAAGATAACGAACAGTGATCAATCTCATAACTCCTACAAACAATACAAAATAGATAGTTGGGCAAACACGGACCCCTGGACACACCAGAGGTGGGGTCAGGTGTCTAGGAGGAGTAAGCATCCCCTGTTGACCGGTCACACCCGCCGTGAGCCCCATATCCTGATCAGGTAAACGGAGTTATCCGCAGTCAAAATCAGTGTGCCAAGAACGGCTTAACAATCGGTATGAAACACGCCAGACAGCATTTAACCCAATGCGAGGTTGTATTGACGAACTAGATCGTTATAACGACCATAGAATTTGCGAAATGCTGACTTCAATCGAGACTGTTGAAATCCCTGTACCATCAACTTGTTTGTCAGTAGCTTACCTCGATTTAAAAACTGACTATACCCAGAACAAGCTCTTGCATATCGAATCAGTTGAGATATATAAACACCATATGCAGGTGATAATGGAATATTGCTACATAAATGTGGGAAGTTGACGATGGAGAAGCTGAAATCATCCCGTTTGTCATACAGTTGAGTTGTTAGCTTTCGGTACTCAACAAAGCTAGTATATTTGTCAATGTACATACTTCAGATTTAAGAATGACAATCACTTCGTTGAGTGAACAATGGTATACACTTCTTTGACGTATCGGACTGTCTTTTCATGGGTAGCTGATCAACATAACATAGCAACATAAGCATGATAATGCAAACTTTGGTTAAGTTATGAAACTGACAGTTTCATCGTATATTTTGATTAATGTCATATGTATTGAAGAATCGAGACTGTCATTTCCCTGAAGTTTAAATTAAACACAATATTTACAACATTGTGTTTGAATTTACATAATTAATAATGAAAGTAAAGTGTTGGAATTAATTTACAAGTTTCTAGGAATGTTCAATGCCTTACAGCCACAGTTACTAGAGCTGCTGATACTGTCAGACTACAGTCATCCCCAATCTTACAGTTGCATCGTAACAGTTGCACATGTACTTAGTGAGGACAGAGGGGGCATACTGCTGTTAGAAAAGGTGTTCTTTCGTTTATATATCTCACCTGATTCGATATGCAAGAGCTTGTTCTGCGTATAGTGAGTTTTTAAATCGAGGTAGTTACTGACAAACAAGTTGATGGAACAGATATTTCAACAGTCTCGATTGAAGTCAGCATTTCGCAAATTCTATGGTCGTTATAACGATCTAGTTCGTCAATACAACCTCGCATTGGGTTAAATGCTGTCTGACGTGTTTCATACCGATTGTTATGCCGTTCTTGGCACACTGATTTTGACTGCGGATAACTCCGTTTACCTGATCAGGATATGGGGCTCACGGCGGGTGTGACCGGTCAACAGGGGATGCTTACTCCTCCTAGGCACCCGATCCCACCTCTGGTGTGTACAGGGGTCCGTGTTTGCCCAACTATCTATTTTGTATTGCTTATAGGAGTTATGAGATTGATCATTGTTCGTTATCTTCACCTTGCATATAGAAAATGGAATCAGATGTAATATTTATAAAAATCGAATAAGATGCAAATATGTCGAAAATTGAGTGAGATGCAATACAGAAAATTAAATCAGATGTAATGTAAAAGATTAAAACATATGCAATATAGAAAATTGAATTAAATGTAATGTACTAGATCAATTTTCCAGCACATGAATAAAAATGCACATGCACATAACTCTTAGTGCGATCAGGTTGCGCTGTTCTGTAGTACTATAATCTAATAATTCAACTTGGTTTAAATTTTTGGGGAAATTATACAGACCGCCTTTCCGTTCATTTGACTGCAATTTGCATATCCTGTTTACGATCACCATGCTTGAAACCTCAGATTGATGCAGTCGATTACACAGATTGCAACAAAATCGCATTAATTAAATAAATTAATTAAAGGCAGAAAAACGTATAGCACAATTCAAAATCCAATGGGAATTCGTTATGCATTTAGAAACATTTTCTGTGCAAAAATGTTTAAAAACTTGCAATAGTCAAACACACCCGTTTGTTTTACAATTCTAAAGGGCTAATTCACTATAACGTATGATCTTCTAACTTGTTAGTGGGTATTAAAGAATGCACGGTTGCAGCGGGACATTATAGAGATAACAGACAGTACATTACTCATATGAACTGACTTCATGGATTTCTGAGGACGCACCTTAAATGATACGCTTCGTTGTATATTCAGAGGTCAATCTAATTAAAATTAGATCCTTTGATCCGCTCACGTATATCGCTACACAAGCCTTGTGTAGCGATATACGTGAGCGGATCAAAGGATCTAATCTTAATTAGATTGATTCAGAGGTATATCTATTTAAAAATTATAGGTCATTTAGCACGGGTTGTATTAAATATCGAATATCAATGATCCACCACTAAAGCTGCTATCTAATTAGTATATATGTATAAAGATAATGATTAAAGAAGGAACCAGCTACTATATTTCTCTAACGTTTGGACGGACAAAGAAAAGAAAAAACCAGCTTCTAGACTTCTGTAACGTTTGTATGGACAACGAATAGAAGGAATCATATCCTAGATCTCTGTAACGTTTGGACGGACAACGATTGCTGTCATCTATAGTCGCCATGTGCTCCAGATTTAATTGATTTAGAAATTGTTGAAAAAAGTGTTTCTTGATATCATCATATCGATCTTCATGAATGATTGATAAACAATTTTAAAGGGATTTTTGTTTCAATTTAATATCTCACGTCGGTTTTAATCTTGCAGTATTGAAAGTAGAATCTGAAGGTTACAAAAATGATTTTTCGAAGCTTTCTACTCGAGACAATCATTTGAATGTTATGCTCTGTTCCTCTCATGTCATCCATGTCGAGTTCATTTTATAGACCTCAATATAGAAAATTGAAGTACACACCATCAGCAGTGATTCGGAATATGGTGAAAGGTGACGATAACGAACAGAGATCAATCTCATAACTCCTATAAGCAATACAAAATAGATAGTTGGGTAAACACGGACCCATGGATACACCAGAGGTGGGATCAGGTACCTAGGAGGAGTAAGCACCCCCGGTCCACCAGTTACACCGACCATAAGCCCTAGCGATACTTATACAAGGTTTTTCATTTTCCAAACTGTACGTAGAATGCACATCTATATCCTTTCTCTATGATATAGTTGTTTCAACATATGCATGATCTAACAATACTAGGGCAGTGAGGTGCACAAAAAATGGTAGTGCATCGCGATTCATATCATTACAGTTCGGTTCTGCTTAGATTTTGCATACATTAAAAACATCAAATATGGTGTCCGAGTGATGTGTCAAACCTGTGGGTGTTAATACCCGTACAACAAATATTTCAATCATTATCATGTTGATATTTAGTATTTTCACCACTGGGATACCAACAAATATTTAAATCATTATTATGTTGAGATTTAGCATTTTCATCACTGAGATACCAACAGAATATGGTACGCCAGATCACCGCAGTTTATCTTCACATGAATTATAACATTTCTGTCAGTGCTTGGGTGAAATCAGCATCATAGATGACACAGATTAAATTTTTTTAAAAAGATAATATGAGAGAGAAGTTAACCAATAAAAGAGAAAGTTTCAGCGACTCTCAATTGACAGAACTGTTGAATTTTAATATACATCGGTCTTTTAATTGGCGACAGGACTTCATCTCTATTACGAGTTCTGTCGAAGATTATGCCAGACGATGGACTAAATATGAAAAAGAAGAACTTGATACATTGTCAGAATGGGTTAAAAGCATAAGAGGGATATTAAAATCCCGCATTAGACACATGAAAACAAAAGTACGTACCATCTATCCTTCTGTGTTTAGTAAACCAGAAGTGATAATAGAATTACATGAGGAATATGTTTCGGTTCCAGCTGACAAAACTTGTAACAACATTGTCTTTGTTTGTAAGTCTCATTATTACAACTGTATTTTAAACCAACTTGGCATTAATTCCACTTTTGGTAATCCTACTTATACTCCAACTGCCCTTTCAAAAGACGACATTCTTCAAAACCATGCTTCAGTTTTAGACACATTTAATATTCCAGTCAATGGGTCGAATGAATATGAGTTACCGTACCCATACTGGATTCCTAAACTACATAAAAACCCTTACAAACAAAGATACATTGCTGGATCTAGTAAGTGCTCTACCAAGCCCCTATCTTTGCTCCTCACGAAAATGTTAACAGCTGTGAAAGAGAAACTTCAAACTTACTGTGCGACTACATATGCCAGAAGTGGTGTTAATCAAATGTGGATTCTAAAAAATTCTAAAGAACTTTTAGTAAACTTGAAATCACAGAATTTTCCCCAAATCAATAGCATTAAAACCTATGACTTTTCAACACTATACACGACCATTCCTCACGATAAATTAAAGACTAGACTTTTTGACATCATAGACAGTTGCTTCTTCAACAAAAACGGAAAACGGAAATATTCATATCTAGTGATCAGTCATTCAAAAACTTACTTTGTTAAACACCACTCTGATTCCACCCACAAGTACTCTGAAGTTCAAATAAGAAATATGCTAGAGTTCCTCATTGACAATATCTTCGTGGTCTTTGGTGATCAGGTCTTCCAACAGTCTGTTGGAATTCCTAAGGGTACGAATTGTGCTCCTTTGTTAACTGACCTGTTTTTATATTCATATGAAGCAGAATTTATTCAAAAACTTCTACGTGAGAAGAAAAAATCTCTCGCTGTGACCTTCAATTCGACTTTTAGATATATCGATGACGTTTTGTCTATTAACAATAATAACTTTCATTCATATGTCGATTTGATATATCCCTGTGAGCTCGAAATAAAGGACACCACAGAGTCGTGCACGTCTGCTTCATACTTAGATATTTTATTGAAATTAGACATTAACGGCAAACTAACAACTCAACTGTACGACAAACGGGATGATTTCAGCTTCTCCATCGTCAACTTCCCACATTTATGCAGCAATATTCCATTATCAACTGCATAATTATGGTGTTTATATATCTCAAGTTATTCGATATGCAAGAGCTTGTTCTGCGTATAATCAGTTTTTAAATCGAGGTAAGCTACAGACAAACAAGTTGATGGTACAGGGATTTCAACAGTCTCGATTGAAGTCAGCATTTCGCAAATTCTATGGTCGTTATAACGATCTAGTTCGTCAATACCGATTGTTAAGCCGTTCTTGGCGCACCGATTTTGACTACGGATAACTTCGTTTACCTGATCAGGATATTGGGCTCACGGCGGATGTGCCAAGAACAGTGATAGTTTATATGGGCAAACCAGATCATTATAACTACCATAGTTAGAAATTATTTTAACATCAACGTGTCTGTCTGTAGCCTGCTTCGATTTAAAAACTGATAATATGTAGAACAAGCCTTTGTGCATCGATTCAGTTGAGATATATAAACACCATATACAGATGATAATAGAATATTGCTACATAAATATGGGAACATGACGATGGACAAGCTGAAATCACAACGTTTATTATAAAGCTGAGTCACCAGTCTGATGCCAACATCCATTTTCAATAAGAATATTCAGTGGAAAGCAGATGTGGAGGTGTCTCATCACTAGCTCACAGGGGTATAACGAATAAGCATATGAATGAAAATGATAATTATTGTTAATAGATAAAAGGTCGTCGATATATCTAAATGTCGAGGTGAAGGCCACAGCAAATTACCTTTTCCTCTCTTGTAGAAGCTCTGGAATAAACTCTGTTTCATAACAAAATAAAAACAGTTCAGTTAACAAATGAAACATAATATCTTACCCATACAAATTCCAACAGACTGTTGGAAGACCTGATTACCAAAGACAACGAAAATATTGTCAATGAGGAACACTAGCATATTTTTTGTCAATTTAAGAGTACGGTTTGGTGCTTAACAAAGTAATTTTTGAATGACTGATCACTAGATGTGAATATTTTCGTTGCCCATTTTTGTTGAGGAAACAACTGTCCATGATGTCACAAAGTCTATTCCTTAATTCATTATGAGGAACGGTCATGTAAAGTGTTGAAAGGTCATTGTATCAAACGCGAAAGCTTAGTGTTAGAATGTTCCCTTTGTAAACAAGCGGTCATGAGGTCGAGTTTCGCTTGTGAAATGTACCCATCAAACTGGTATTTAGAAATGATAAGCACATGCATATTAAGACCAGTTATAATCCTTTCCTCTGAAATAAGAATATAAGAAATTCAGGACCAACGTCTTTTTACTTCTAACGCATTAGGTTTATATAGTTTATACGGGCAACTCTTACGACTTGGAAAGGGATGAACAAAAATGCCAAATGACTTACTCTAAACAATCTTTAATTCGCGGATACTTTATTTCCCTATTTACTAGAGATGAACTGGTTCACTGCGAACAATAGTCACTACTGGGATTGTCTTAAATAGAAACAGGAGACATTAATGGAGTGGTTCGAGGCGAGAAATATTCACGATGATGAGGTTCTTCCTATCCTCGCGAAACTTTCTCGTTTTCCAACAAGTTGGTTCACATTAAGTGCACTAGATCACGTCATAGGATGATGTCACACGGACTGCGAATATCCAATCACACGGAATTGATCTAATGGAAGATTTGCCGTCTGATTTGTTATTGATTGTTTTCATTAAGTAATGTAGAATTAAATATGCATCAATGTTATTGCTGTCCTCATCCCGTCCATCGTCCTCATCTTAAGAGAATTATTTCACTTGAAAGATTTGAATCATTATTTATGTGATAAATTGTTTGTATTTGGGCAACAATAACGATATTGTTTAAGGATTATTTTTATTCCCAAACAGATGTTGTCTCCATATATATTCAGTGTATTTTCTTCGCCAAAGTCGTTTTGTTTAATTAGTTTGTTTTTTACCGTAGTAAGGAATACATAACTTTATGATGTGATGTCACAGTTTAACCTGCGCACTGTATGTCACATATACAGTACACGACACGAGTTTTATACACCCCACCGTGGAAAGAGCACGGTGGAAAATCCACGGAGATGCACCGTGTCCTCCGTGTTCCACGGTGTGTGTTATTTGAGAATACGCACACTGCTAAGAGGTTTGTTCTGGCCACGGGCGCCTTGCGGAAGATGTGAAAATGTGCCGCAGGCCAAACAATCAAGATAAGGCTGGAGTTTTAAGAAAAGAAAAAAATGTCAATATTTTCCTTCCTGATACTTATATTGTTTTTCAGCATTTTGAGCCAATTCCAACGATACCAAACACTATATGTTATGTTTTTAAGAAAATCTGGTTTTGAATTTTTTCTTTAATAGTTCTTTCTTCATTAAAATATTCTTAAATTCTATGTTTAAATAATGCGTACTTGCAGGCAATTCCTGTTTTGAATGCGAATTAGTATATTCAGTAAATGAAAAACATACATATACAACTTGTGATAGGGATATTTAATAATTACGGATATGCTCTCTCTCTCTTTCTCTCTCTCTCTCTCTCTCTCTCTCTCTCTCTCTCTCTCTCTCTCTCTCTGACAAATGCGCTGTTTAACATAATTACTTCCATCATATTGTGTTAATATGCATCTTGACAAATATAACTTCTTCCAATATAGAAATTAGAGCATTGTCGATGATTAACAAATTGGAATTAATTTATTACGTAATTAATAGAAGCAAAAATACAAACCATCGAATGATTTATTTTTAAATTCCCGAGTTAATTACATTTGACCGAGACTTATGTTCGATGTACTTTGATAGAGGTTTTCATTAAAAAAAAATGTTCATCGAGAGTGTCTGGATAATGCAATGATTTTTGTATAATAGGTATATACCATGCAAATTCCTAGGGTCTTTGTCACAATATAACTAAATTACGGTTAGCTAGTTTGGGTTTTGACCTCTTATGAAAAGTGTGAAATATATTGGGTCGGCGCGATATCAGATCTAGTCTAAGATCACGGGTATCTTGCGCCGACCCAATATATTTCACACTTTCCGCAAGAAGCTAAGCACTTCTGTTGATTTCAAATACACGGATTAGCTGACCCCTATTGTTCTACTGAGGCGAAAACCCCTTCGAATTTGCATGGAATGTACTACAAGTTATACACAGGCCATTGTTATAGTCATACATCATAGTACTGCTAACCCAAGAAACATTTTTTTTTATTTTGAATAAGTTATTGAATGACGAAGTATGACCAAACTGCAAATTGAACTTTATAGAGCCCCGTGCTAACATTACTTATATTTTTCAATATATCAGAAAGGGTATGTTGTCGGTTAAGTTGTGTAAATTTCTTGACAAGCAATCAAATAACAACAAAAATGGTGCTTAAATTGTCCGATTACGAAAACCTTAAATTGGGAGCATGTGTGTGTGTGTGAGGGGGGGGAGTAGTCTGAAACTGTCTCCATTCCCCCTTCTGACTTCAATTTCTTAAATCGTGCAGTGGGTAGGTCACTACAAGCTACAAGGCTAAATCCTTAACTTTCAAGTTTTCAATTTACACCCTCTCCGATTCTACGTGCTTGTAATCAATATTTAAGGATGTAAATCCTCGGTATCAAATGCAACTATTTGATGAAAAAAGACTAATATCAATATAAACAGAAATGACTTAACGATTATTTGCTTTTATTCATATACGCTATCGATTATTAAAATCTTTAATTAATCTTTAGATGCATTAGATAACGAAAGCAACAGAGAGAGAGAGAGAGAGAGAGAGAGAGAGAGAGAGAGAGAGAGAGAGAGAGAGAGCATTGGTAATCATTGATTATAATATTCATGAATGTATGCAGATACGGGAAGTTTAATACGTTCAATATAATTTTTTTCTGATTAATTATCCATCCCCTTTCATTCTGATATTGTTTTTATTTCCCATTTTGTTTTCTTTACACGTTAAATTTTTCGGCAGGTCCGGGTTAGGACTAATGAATGAGCCCCACCCCCTCCTTCTAAAACGATGTTACATGTACGTGCTTAGCTGTCTATCTCCCTCTCAGTCAAAAATAAAATAAATACATGCTATATATACGGCAACATTGGATTTACTGGATAATTCTTCGATTTCACCTTCATAATACATGTTAATGCAAGCGAACTCTCTAGGCTTTTTTTTCCATCTTCGCTAGCCGAGATTATTCGTTCACGAAGGCACAGTTGACTCAAAACCCATTGCTAGCGGAGATTAGATGAATTTTACCCCCGTATTATGTTATAACTGACCAAAACCTAGTACGTTTGTTTTACAACTTTCATTCAGAAGACGCGCAAGTTATTGAGTTACTGAATAAACGAGAAAACGTCTGCATTTTTATTTCAATGGTTGTCAACTCTATACTTTGTGATATTTCAAGACTACAAGTACTCAATTCAATTTATTGGATCTCATCACCATTATGAAATGGTATACAAAAATATAAAGACAAAAAAGCTGTTATATATACATTTAGTAAATAATACATTCGTGTAATAAAGTATTTATCAAGTTAAAAAAATATAAAAAAATAAAAACCGTGTTATTATTAATGTGAAGTATGGGCATTCTAGGTAGGGAAACACATTTTATTTGATTATTTTCTTAATGAAAGTACGGAGTTTTCTAAAGGTTTGTTTAAAAGGAAAGATATTCTTAATATTTATTTGTGTAGGTGGTAAAAATTTGATTCTTTGCTCACATTGCTTCACAGTTGAGTATATAATGAAATTCATATGCAATGTAAACATGTACAAGTATATAGCAGACCTTAATCACATATTCCTAATTACAATGAAATTTTTACGTAAAAATAAACCATTGCTTATCGTACACGTTTCTTTGAACTGCTACTTATCAAATTGAAATTACTGGCATGTGATTGTCGTTGTTCATGATCCTTCTTTTATCTGGTGAAATTGTGCTGCACGTGCCATGAAACAATGTACCGACGAGTGGTGGGAATAACACAGGTGTTTATATACAGGATGTCGAGAATTTGGGCGTTTCATAAAAAGGTATGAACGTCTGCAGGGAAGTCTACATACGGATATGTACCGAAAACACCAACGTATCATTAAACAACAATTACAAGAATTGAATGATTTATAGCTAATTTCTAAATAAATGGGGTGGGGGCATGCATGCTGGCTACACGAAAAGGTTTTTGGGGTGAATCATTTCGGAAATTATTTCTTTGTTTTATCACACGGAGGTACACGGTGGCATCGACGGAGGTACAGGTGACATCCACGGAGATGCGCGGTGGCATCCACAGAGATCCTCCGTGGACTTCAATGTCTAGCTCGCGCGGAAAAATAGGACTTCAAAGGTGTCGACAATTTTAAAGGTCCACCGTGTTTGGGGCAAATTTGTTCCACCGCGTTGCGTGGAACACGCATAAAACTCGTGTCGTGTACTGTAACCAAATGATTACATGAACATCCTCAATATATATGCAAGGGAAATTTTAATGGGTATTACACATTTGCAAAGAATTCCTATATTAGCTTTAACTGACATGTGGTTTCTCTACAGCCCAGAAGCTAAGTACTTCGTTACTAGCTTGAAAATACGGATGTATATTTAATTGCTGTTATAAAATTTAGAAATTCATTTCAAAATTAAGGATTATCTCCCTCATGCATAGCTCTTATCCTTGGACGAATTTGGCACCACTTTTTTGGCACGCTGTTTTTTGGCTATATTTAGCTCTATTACTTCAGAGTTATTTCGGATTTCAAACATTTCAGTTGAGCATCACTGAAGAGACATTATTTGTCGAAATGCGCATCTGGTGCATCAAAATTGGTACCGTATAAGTTTTACATATGGTGATAATGTTGGTAGCATTGGTTGATAATTTAATCATTTATGTTACTTTGAATTCTCCCACCCGTTATCAGCGGTCATAACATTTGATTTTAGGGTAGTTGTGAAAACATTTCATCAATGTTGGATGCTCCGAAACAGTTATGGATCCCGTGAACAATCACAGGAACGCGAAACTTGTAAAATCTTTGGATACGCATGAATTATGTCCAAATATCAAAAGCGTCAATAAATAATGCTCGATAGTTGATACTTTTTATGACTCCAAATTGGACCCCACCAGCTGTTGATACCGTGGCGGGTCTTCGATACTGGTCAGTGAACAGAATTCATGTTTTAAGATGTTGCTATGTTACTGTACAACTTTGAAAACAGAAAGCGGAATGGGTTACATGATAGGGTCAACACGTTTGAGATTCGAAAGCCAAATTCCAGCGTAGTGCATTCTGAACAATTGTTTAGAGGGGATACAATATTTTCATTGGGTCTTACAAAACCTGATCGTATATAGATGTTTTCAATACACATGCAGAACCATTATGTAAAGCAGTCCACAATGTAATGCTACTTAAATGGAAAACATTTTCTTTCATCAAAATACAATGCGTCTTTGAATATCTAATATAAATGTACAGTGTCCGCTAATGTAAAATGAAGGGTGAAGATAACGAACAGTAATCAATTTCATAAATCCCACAAGCAATACAAAATAGATAGTTGGGCAAACACGGACCCCTGGACAAACCAGAGGTGAGATCAGGTGCCTAGAAGGTGTAAACATCCACTGTAGATCGGTCACACCCGCCGTGAGCCCAATATCTTGATCAGGTAAATGAGCATTGTCTTAGGACCATCCAAATTCAGGAACACATCAGATCCCGTCAATAGTTCGTAGAAAAGATAAGGAGAAGAACTCGTAAGTTATTTGAACTTGTTTCTGATCCTTTTGTATATCATGTATGTACAATAAAATATGTTCAAATCAGAAAAGATATCTTCACGCAATACGGCAGTGGTGTGTTACTACCGATGTCCCATGTAAGTGAAGTAATCCGGAATATGCCACCAATAACAATGTTGATATTCATAAAAGTGGACTGAAGGTCTTGGTATGGCCTCTCCTGGTTTGACCTTAGATGTCTACATCTGCAATCGATACATGGATAATTAACACGAATAATATATCAAGCCAGGTACTTGGTGTTACTCTCCACAATGATACCAATTAAATTAATTCGTCTGAAGGTCTTATCAAATATTCATTCTGAAATACTAGAACTTCAATAATCAAACATTAGTCTATAACAGCGATATATTTAATATCCTACCAAAATTCTTCATTGGCTTTCAGGCTTTCTGATCAACATGAAACGCTTTTCAATACCTTCTTTCAAAAAAATGGAATGCGTATCTTTAATTTATCATGCAATTGCTCTGATTGTTCCAATGTGTAAGGGAACTTTGTCTTCAACTGACGTTGCGCACGGGGAGAGGTACAGCGACCCAATTGTTTTGGCAATTGATACAGTTGGACAGCAGCAATGTATGAAGGAGTGTCTATCAAGACCGGCCCTGTGTGGCGGGGTCAACTACAAGAAGGAAAACCTACTCTGTGAACTAGTGAACTCCATAGATAAAACAGAAGCAGATCTGGACTATATTAGGATAGGAGTTAATGATGTAAGTATTGTTGATTTACTTTAAATATTATATTTTACGTCAAATGTACTTATATAGCTTTGGACTTGAGATTTTCAATCAATGTCGTTCATCAGTCATATGTGCATGGCAAAGTTCTTGGGTAAAATTAAGTGGAGATAACGAACAGTGAACAACTCCATCAATTCTATAAAGAAAACAAAATTAAGAGGATGGCAAAGAGGGACCCGTGGAAACACCAGATATGTAGTCAAATGTATAGAAGGAATAAGATCCTCGATTGGCCTGTCACAACTACTACATACCCTCTATATTGACCAAGTAATTGTTATATGTAGTGAAATATTCATTCTAGCCGCTTGCTTCATTTTAAAACTTTCCAGAATGTTACTCAGTTGGAACTGCGTGCTCATGAATTTAAATATCTAACGACCACCGCCGGGTTATATATGAAAAGGTGAAGATAACAGTTCTCAATTTCACATCTCCTATAAAAAAAAAATACAGTATCAAGAATAGGACAAAAACGGATCCCTGAGCATACCAGAGGTTGGGTTCATAATTGTGTAATAAACAATACATGCATATTAAAGGGAAAACTATTACTAGAAAGTGCTATATCTATATATTTCTCTTAATTAGCATGCATATTCAAGCTAAACACCAACAGTAAACGATTTGTAATTTCACTACAATCTATCCGGTTCGGTTGATTAATATTGTCATTAGTTAGTATTCGGAGTGCTTATTTGGAGTAATTAGGAGATCCACAGTTTAGGCACTTATTTCATTTGAAAGCTTTCCCGATGATTACTCAATAGGAATGGTGTGGAAATACTATATTAACTACATTCCTCATGAATTTAAATATGATAATTAACGCTGGCTTATGTATCAACAGGAGAAAATAACAGTGATCAATTTTATATCTTCTAAAGGGCTCACGGCGGGTGTTATCGGTTGACAGGGGATGCTCTCTCCTCCTAGACACCTGATTCCACCTCTGGTGTGTACAGGGGCTCGTGTTTGCCTACGATCTATTTTGTATTGCTTGTAGGAGTTATGAGATTGATCACTGTTCGTTATCTTCACCTATAAAGAATACAAAATTCAGAGTAGGCCGAACACCAACAATTGGACATACTTGGGGTGGAATCGTGTGTATAGGAGGAGTAAGCATCCTTTGTAGACCGCCTAGACCTTTAAACCTTGATCGGGTAAACATAATCCCTTGAAAAATTAGTGTGTAGACAATGGCCTCACAATTAAAATCAATTACGTCAGATAGCATTTGACTCAATGACGGGTTCTGTTGGTACATGTTATAACAAATACAGGATTTGCAAAATGCTGATTTTAAATGAGACTGATAAAACCCTTGTTAGCAACGTATTTGTCAGTAGACTATCTTCACTTCAAAGCTAATCGAAGGCAAAACAACCTCTTGCGTAATGAATCAATGGGATCCATTGGTAATTTTTCTTATTGAATATAATTTAAAGCATATCTATGAGTATACAACAGGGCTGGTAACCAAATTCCCATGGTTTACATAATACAATAGCATTAAAACCTATGACTTTTCAACACTATACACGACCATTCCTCACGATAAATTAAAGACTAGACTTTTTGACATCATAGACAGTTGCTTCTTCAACAAAAACGGAAAACGGAAGTATTCATATCTAGTGATCAGTCATTCAAAAACTTACTTTGTTAAACACCACTCTGATTCCACACACAAGTACTCTGAAGTTCAAATAAAAAATATGCTAGAGTTCCTCATTGACAATATCTTCGTGGTCTTTGGTGATCAGGTCTTCCAACAGTCTGTTGGATTTCCCATGCGCACGAATTGTGCTCCTTTGTTAGCTGACCTGTTTTTATATTCATATGAAGTAGAATTTATTCAAAAACTTCTACGTGAGAAGAAAAAATCTCTCGCTGTGACCTTCAATTCGACATTTAGATATATCGATGACGTCTTGTCTATTAACAATGATAGCTTTCATTCATATGTCGATTTGATATATCCCTGTGAGCTCGAAATAAAGGACACCACAGAGTCGTCCACTTCTGCTTCATACTTATATATATTTTTTTGAAAGTAGACATTAACGGCAAACTGACAACTCAACTGTATGACAAACGGGATGATTTCAGCTTCTCCATCGTCAACTTCCCACATTTATGTAGCAATATTCCATTATCACCTGCATATGGTGTTTATATATGCAAGGTTAAGATAACGAACAGTGATCAATCTCATAACTCCTACAAGCAATACAAATTAGATAGTTGGGCAAAGACGGACCCCTGGACACACCAGAGGTGGGATCAGGTGTCTAGGAGGAGTAAGCATCCCCTGTTGACCGGTCACACCCGCCGTGAGCCCCATATCCTGATCAGGTAAACGGAGTTATCCGCAGTCAAAATCTCAACTGATTAGATATGCAAGAGCTTGTTCTGGGTATAGTCAGTTTTTTAATCGAGGTAAGCTACTGACAAACAAGTTGATGGTACATGAATTTCAACAGTCTCGATTGAAGTCAGCATTTCGCAAATTCTATGGTCGTTATAACGATCTAGTTCGTCAATATAACCTTGCATTAGGTCAAATGCTGTCTGACGTATTTCATACCGATTGTTAAGCCGTTCTTGGCACATTGATTTGACTGCGGATAACTCCGTTTACCTGATCAGGATATGGGGCTCACGGCGGGTGTGACCGGTCAACAGGGGATGCTTACTCCTCCTAGGCACCTGATCCCACCTCTGGTGTGTCCAGGAGTTTGTGTTTGCCCAACTATTTATTTTGTATTGCTTTTAGGAGTTATGAGATTGATCACTGTTCGTTATCTTCACCTTGCATAATACAGTAATGAAATATTTCTCTGACTTATGATGAATTATTCCAAATTGTAAGTTACAAAAATATACAGACATATGTGGTGCATGGATGGATATCAGTATAATGAACAATTTGTCATATGAATAGTATGCGATACTTAGTGATGTGAAATGAGTATTGACAGGGGATGCTACTTCTCCTAGGCATCTGATCCCACCTCTGGTACATTATATGTCCAGGTTTCCGGGTTTCCGTGTGCTTTATTTTTATTGAATTCATCAGATTATATTTAGGTCCAACACTTCATAGTTATTTTAGATTTCAAACATTTCGGTTGAGCATCACTGAAGAGACATTATTTGTCGAAATGCGCATCTGGTGCATCAAAATTGGTACTGTATAAGTTTTACATTATGACCCCTGGGTCGAGGCCTCTGCTGGTGGACTGTTAGTCCCCGAGGGTCTCTACAGCCCAGTAGCTTAGTACTTCGTTACTAGCTTGAAAATACGGATGCATATTTAATTGCTGTTATAAAATTTAGAAATTCATTTCAAAATTAAGGATTATCTCCCTCGTGCATAGCTCTTATCCTTGGACGAATTTGGCTCCACTTTTTGGCATGCTGTTTTTGACTATATTTAGCTCCAAAACTTCATAGTTATTTTGGATTTCAAACATTTCGGTTGAGCATCACTGAAGAGACATTATTTGTCGAAATGCGCATCTGGTGCATCAAAATTGGTACCGTATAAGTTTTACATTGATCACCGTTCGTTATCCTTACTTATTCATAGATTGGAATTCTTTAATTCTACCAAACTTAATTTCTTTCTGTTTCAGGCAATGGCGATTGACGGTTGTCGTTCTTGTGTTGTCGACCAAAGATGTGTAATATTGTCCAGCAATCGATCATACTGCGTCAAGGGTATGCTCAACATTGATCATTTGATAATATTCGAATAATGTTTAAAAGCATATTCATTGTTTTCTCGAATCGAACAGATTAACATTTTTCAAATTATTATCACAAGTCTTGTGTTTGTTAATATGAACCCCATCTTTATTCTGAAATCAAACAGGATATTTGTTTTTACAAATTTTGTTTCTCCAATAGTTTAGTCGGGCAAGGACACGATTTTGATCGATTGAAATTGGGAGTTCTTTGCTGTTGTACTATAAATAAGTTAATCAAAAATATTTTTACACAGGACACACTTTGTATTTCCATAAAATCCGACTCCAAAATTCGTGTGCGTGAAGACAGTATTTGGTGGTTCGTTGCATATTGTTTAACGTCCCGCTCGAGAATTTATCACTCAGATGGAGACGATGTTTAAATAGATCTATAATAATAATAGTAGCCTTTATTTATCCAGGATAACACAAATTAACATATAGCTAGTTTCCATTGTGGTCCTGCATTAAAACATATACACAAGCATAAAATTAACATCTAAAATTAGTACCTAAACATGAATACGATATAAAAGGGAAATGGGAAAAATATAGCATACGACGTACCTAATTAGTGATAAAATTATTACCTAAATATGAATACAAGACATAAAAGGAAAGAGGAACAAATAGCATAAGACACACGCACACACAGTGCCATAGCACAACTACATTTGGCACACCTAAACAAAAAGAGGAAAGCACGATGTTTAAGTGCTACTTCTATGAAAATATTCCATCAAATACATAGCTTTAAAAATGCAAACCGAACCAGAGCTTAGAACACTTTGAGACAGTTTGTTCCAAAGGAATGCAGAAGAGTAGCTGTATGAACGTTTAAAAGTGTCGGTTTTAGCTCTTGGTAAATATGATAAATTAGACATATAATCATTCGACCTGGTTTGGCGGCAAGTCACATCTCTTGTATATTTAAACACGTTTAGGTAATTTAGCATTTGACTATTCAAAACTTTGAACAGAAAGACAACCTTTCTAAACATAAAATAATCCTTAATTGGCATCCAGTCCAAACAAGAAAATAAAAAGCCAGAAGAGGTCCTGATATCTCAAGTATTTAAAAGTATTCTTGCTGCCCTCTTTTGCAGCTTGAAATTTTTTTTCTAAATATAGTTGATTGTGTACGTTGCACAAGACAGTACAGCAGTAAGTCAAATGTGAAAAAGCATTACTATTAAAAACCTTGATAAGTGCATTTGGTGGCATAAAATAACTCACTTTCTTAAGTATAGCAAGTTTTCTTAATGTTTGATTTGAAATAAACTCCACGTGTGCATTCCATGATAAAGTATTATCTATATAAACACCTAATATTTTAGCCTGCTTCACAAATTCAATTTGTACACCATTAAAATCTATATTTGACATTCAACATTTCCGTAACCTTTGAGACATGCCAATGAGCATACATTTTGTTTTTTGAAGATTTATACTGAGTTTATTTTTAAGCATCCATTCTGCACCCAACTTAAGATCCTCTTGCAATTTTGATTCAATTACATCAACATATTTATCACTCACATTTTGTGAAGTGTTGTCTGCATATATTGTAACTGAAGAGTGCTTAAGACATTTTGGATAATCGTTAATGTAGAAAATAAAATTTAATGGTCCTAAAATTGACCCCTGAGGAACTCCTAAGGATATACCTTTTTTCTCTAGATAACACACCTCTCCAACTGACACATTGCTTACGATTTGTAAGATATGATTGAAACCATTTAAAAGAATTGTGACAAATTCCAAAAGAAATAAATTTATGCAAAAGTACTTCATGGTTGACTGTATCAAAGACCTTACGCAAGTCAATAAACAGAACCCCTATAAGCCTTCCCTCGTCCATGTTTTTGAACCATTTATCAGTAAGACCATTCAACGCTGTCTCACATGACTGACTTGGCCTAAATCCAGATTGACTATCTGTAATTAATTTGTTTGTGGATGAATATTCATAAAAGGAATTGAAGACATGTAAAACTTATACGGTACCAATTTTGATGTACCAGATGCGCATTTCGACAAATAATGTCTCTTCAGTGATGCTCAACCGAAATATTTGAAATCCGAAATAACTATGAAGTTTTAGAGCTAAATATAGCCAAAAACAGCGTGCCAAAAAGTGGAGTCAAATTCGTCCAAGACATGCAGTTCAATAATCTTACTGACAATTGGTAAAATAGAAACTGGTCTGTAATTATTTACTAAATGCTCATCACCTGCTTTATACAATGGGACTACCCTATCTTTCTTCCAAGCATCCACAAATGTACATGGGGATGTGGATTTTTTAAAGATAAAATGTAGAATATCACCAATGCAAGGTGAAAATAACGAACAGTGATCAATCTCATAACTCCTATAAGCACTACAAAATAGATAGTTGGGCAATCACGGACCCCTGGACACACCAGAGGTGGGATCAGGTGCCTAGGAGGAGTAAGCATCCCCTTTTGACCGGACACACCCGCCGTGAGCCCTATATCCTGATCAGGTAAACGGAGTTATTTGCAGTCAAAATCAATGTGCCAAGAACTGCAATTCAATTTACGCTAATTGAAATATGGATTAAAGATATATGATATTTTCTTAAACTGTTAGAGCATGTACAAGAATTAACTGATTAAAAAAATCAGGTTGGGTATAATTAACTCAATACCTTATGTAACCTCAAACAAAATAATTATACATTATTGGATAAATACCTCATAGGCAACTGTATTGAAAAATATAAAAGGTACTAAAGAAATGTTATTAAAAGTAAATCGTTTATTTTCAACGGGTGGCTGACACGATACAAAAAGTGATACACTATCAATGTACGGTAATTTTGTTTAGATTGATATGAGGTCGGGTACGAACAATAAGAGATATAAATAGCAGACTGTAATTGGGATTAAAGCAAACCATTTGGACTTCATTTTGGAACATTTTCGATTGTAATTTTTGTTCATCATATTGACACTTTAAATCTCCGGTGAAGATCCACACCAAAAGTAGTGATATTGTCCAATCGTCTTGCACCTTTTGAACTTGAGTTATTCAGTGCTGAACAACCACAATTTGGTTGACTTGTTTGAACTTGGATGATAATAGTTGGTGTAAACGAGTCTGATTTGCCGAAACGGACGATCAATATTCATTCAACTATTGTGAGGTTGGTCGTAAGTAACTAATTTAAACGGTAATTCTAAGTTGAACTGCAACGGATGGCGGATGCATAAAATCCGATGTAATGAAGGACAAATGCATGGAGAAAATGGTGTAGGGTTAACTACAGTGACCTAATTCTCGGAAGTTGGACTTATGTTTTCAAAGTTTCTGTGAAGTCAGGTTAACGATTTATGTATTACAAAACATCACAATGTTCCGGCTTTCGACTGAGAAAACATTTAATGCATTATCACAATTTGTACCTACGTTTTGAGAGTTTGAGGCGAGCAACCGAGAATTGCAATGGCTGTTGTTAGCTCCCTCCACTCTATACACTATACATGTATATGCCAGTTTGCATATATTGTGTCAAAAGCCTGTGAGCTGGCTGTTTGTTTTAGTTAGTACGGTAGGGAGTTAGTTACATATAAATACGTAAACCATATAGAGTTTAGTCAATCGTGAATGTAAGCGAAAATAAGTATCACATTGCAAGTTGGTTACTTATATATGTACATCAGCGCTGATCATGAAGTTATCCATCTTATATATGTACATCAGCGCTGATCATGAAGTAGGTATCGTTATGACAATGTGGAAAAGATTAAAGCAATTTCTACCGTCTTAATCTGCAGGCGCATCAACATCCTATCTAGAAATTAATGGCGAAGTCATTACAGACACCTATAAAATTTCATATGCCTTCAATGATTTCTTTTGTGGTATAGGTCATAAATTTGCGACAAATTTGACGATTCGCTCCCGAAAATTGAACAACTAATGCCGAAAGGCTCATTTACAATTCCAAATGTATCTATAGAATTTTTGAAGAAAGAAATTAAAAGTGTCAAGTTCAAAAGCTGCAGGTATGGATGAAATTTCTGTAAAATTACTGAACGTGAGTATTGATGTTGTAGCTGACATATTGTGTTTCATCATGAATTTCTCTATACAGGAGGGTGACGTTGTAAATGAATGGAAAAAGCTAGAGTAACCCCGCTTTTCAAATCTGGGGATAATTTCCATGTTAATAATTATAGACTGGTATCTGTTTTACCTATCATAAGTAAATTATGGAAAGACATGTTTTTAACACTTTTTACGAGTATTTGAATGCAAATAATCTTTTAACAGAGCATCAATCAGGTTTCAGACCAAAACATTCTTGCGAAACTGCTTTACATAATATCATTGACAAATGGCTTGAGAACATTGATAAAGGGAAACTTACAGGTGTACTTTTTATTGATTTAAGCAAATCATTTGACACAGTTAATCATGATGTATTGATGCACAATCTTTTATCGTATGGTATCTGTGGAAAAAACAAACACTTTTAAATGGTTTCATTCTTATCTATATGAAAGATCGCAATGTGTCAAATGGAAAGGGACCATCTCAAAGGAAAAAGATGTTACCATCTGTTTTTTATTCTGTTTGTAAATGACTACCCAACATGTCTCAAGCACTCTACAGTCAATATATATGCAGCTGATACCACGCAAAATGTTTCTGATAAATATTTAGATGTAATTGAAAAAAAAAAATTAAAGGATGATCTTATAAATTCTATGGAATGGATGCATAAGAACAAATTGACAATAGATTTAAAGAAAACACAATGTATTTTAGTAGGAACGTCACAGAAATTATCGAAATGTAGAAACCTTTGTATTAATGTCCGTGAACTTTTTATAGAAAATGTCAAGTGTGCCAAACTTTTAGGTGTTTATAATTACATCGATGAATGTCTTACGTGGTCTTATCACACAGATGCCTTATGCAAAAAACTTAGTCAGAAACTAGGCGTTTTAAGGAGATTGAGTACGTTTATGTCAAAGGAAGCACTACTCAAAATTTACAATACTATTGTTTTTCCTCATTTTAATTATTGTTGTACAGTATGACAGGATACAAAGAACAAGACAAATATTGATAGGCTTTTTAAATTACAAAAGAGGGCAACAAGGATCATTTTACATAGCAAAGTACCTCATTCAGTGTCAACTTCTTGCACCCTATCAAATTTGAGATGGATGCCTTTGATTGACTATTTTATTTATCGAAAAATTATTCTTATGTTTAAAGTTTTACATCATATGACTCCAGAGTATTTACATCTTTTTAGATTTGTGAATGAGGTAAACACAGGAAATACAAGACAAAGCTCTACTAATTTTATTTATGTTACAAGAGCCAAAATAGAATACTTTAGAAGATCTTTTATCATTTCAGCAGTAATTTTATGGAACTCGTTACCAGATTTTATAAGAACTACCACATCTTTTAAATCAGCCTATCTAAAACATTATTTTGATCCTCAGTGATACTCGTGTGTTTATTGTCTCTTTTCATTTAGTTCTTATCTGTATGTATATAAATTGTGATATGTCCATGCTTTGTGATATTTGTTCTCGATATGCATATATGTTATAGACAGGACAACAATGTAAACTAGTTTATGCAACTAATTGTGCAATCCTGTATAAATAAAGGATATTATTATCATTATGCGTAGCCCAGATATATTTTTTATGAATTTCGTTGCAAACTTTACTTCAATAAAGTTCTACGTTTTGAAATTTGATAAATAATCCTAAATAACATGCTTCGTAGAACCAAAATGGCTACCATTACAGCTCGACGCTTTGTTTAAACGAAAACTTGTACTTTCGTCTTTTTGCATTAAATTCTTAATTGAATGAATTTAGCTTTTGGGCATAATGTAAACTGGTTTGGGTCTGTTTATGTTTTATTATCCGTGAAGCTTATAACTTAAAAACAACTGATGTAAAAATATTCTACTATACCAAATTGGCAAGTCTGTACGTCGACACCGACTGTATTGTGTACGATGACGTCAATAGGTAAAATAATAACAAGTATTACATGTGATGTATTGTACTAATAACAGTCTCAAATTCTTATAAAAAATCATGTCAAATTTCATTATATAGCGTGTTAAAATTTGCCCAAGGTATATTTTTCTTATTTGGTCAGCCATATGATTATAAGGTGCATCGTCTGATACACCCCATATGAATCCACCATCACAAATTGCGTAACAAAACTGAAAAGTACACTATCAGCGTCGGTCTTGAGCAAATGAAAGTTTGCTAACGTCGACTTTTTGTTCAACATACATGATTTATCAGAAATGAGTTTTTGTTTGCTTGAGGGCCGCAGACTGTCTTATTATATTTTTTTCTATTTCTATAGTAAAATTTGCCCCAAAATGTGAATTTCCGGTAAATGTGGGGAAAATAGTTATTGCCCATGTTCCTTAACAACGTGTTGCAAGGTTATGTTTCTATGTTTATTGTTCATTTTGCTTAGTACTTATTTCATCAAACGGAGGTACACGGTGGGATCATCAGAGGTACACGTTACATCTACGGAGATGCGTGGTGGCATCCACGGAGATCTTCCATGGACTTAAAAGTCTAGCTCGCTCAGAAAAATAAGACTTCAAAGATACCGACAATTTTAAAGGTCCACCGTGTTTTGGACATTTTTTCCCACCGCGTTACGTAGAACACGCATAAAACTCGTGTCATGTACTGTATTTGGCATTTATACTCGTATGTATTCCAGGTAAACAAGACGAAAAATGTAAGGAATTAAGGCTTTATTATAATTACAATAGTACCTCATTCCTTCAGTTCTATATGTGGGCACATTTTTAATTTCGAGAAGTAACATCATATCAAGAGAGAATGATCCTGGATTGATTATTGATTGTATTTCTTAGTATTCAAAACTATAGTCAGTGCTTTAACTGTATTCATCTGACAAAGGGTACCTATCTTATCATCAGATGAGTGATTTAGTCATTTCGTTTAACATTTGCTATAAATTCAGATAAATGTTCCGATAATGCAATGTACTGTCAAAGTATGAAAGGTGAAGATAACGAACAGTTATTAATCTCATTACTCCTATAAGCAATACATAATGCAAAATTGGGCAAACACGAACCCCTGGATATACCAGAGGTGGAATCAGGTGCCTAGGAGGAGTAAGCATCCCTGTTGACGGGTCACACCTGTCGTGGCCCTACATTTTGATCAGGTAAACGGAATTATCTGTAGTCAAAATCAGTGTGCCATGGAAGATACTTTCAGCTTTCATTTTCATGGAAGTTAAGTGCTTTGCCACGAATTGAATGCCACTACACCTTTTCATATAAGGTTCCCAAGACCAATGTTAGAACTCTTCACGTTTCTTTACAACCGAGCTCTCCTCCAACGCATTATAATTGAAACACGCGCGAAATAATGCCTGGACATACCTGGTTTTATTCCTACAAAAATGATACAGGAAAACATACGCAATAATCAAGTTCCTTGGTAAATACTGTGTAAAAACAGCATATTAAGCGGAATCCAATAAATACTACATTGTTTCATTTCAGATAACTATAATATGAATGATTGTGCATTACTACATAACTCGTCTTCAGATCTCCCCAGTGGATTGTATAGAATACACATTCCTGTGTTAGGTCACGTGAATGTATTTTGTGAAATGAAAGAGGATGGTGGAGGATGGACGGTATGTAATTAGTTTTACTGGGGTTACTTCCTATCTCGATTCATATTTTCAATTTCAACTAGTTCTAATTGTAACGGGGACCGTTACAGATGTTCCCCAAACCTCCCCCAATTAAAAAGTGATGTCCTTGTGAATCTATAGGAAAAAATCATTTTATTTTAGCCTTTAATTACATGTAGTACATTCAATATGGTCATTTCAGTACCAAAAAATGAAAGAAAGCGTTGCACGTGCATACACGCGCACGCGTGTATGATTCCGAATTTTTGTTGATGTCGTTCAACAGGCATTTGTATCATATACCCACAGTATGAATTTCATAACGTTTCCACCAAATATAAGGAAGTTATTGCGATTTTAAAATCGTCCAATCAGAAATCAGCACACGTGCATGCACGTGCTGAGCAGTCATTCTAACCACAGCAATTTGTAAGGAGTACCAAGATACATCTAAACCCCTAATATCAATAGAATTTGATGAAAAACAAAAACGTTATCGTCCTTTAAAAATTGAACATTTAAAAAACGTTGCACGCGCATGCGCGTGTGCGTTGGCATTTTTTGTTACACCAACATATAGATACACATATTGTCTACGTATGCTGTGAATATCATCTCATTCGCTTCATAAATAAGATAGTTACAAACGTTTTAGCATTATCCAATCAAAATGAAGCGCACGTGCATGCGCGTGCAAATTGGTAATTTTGACCATGTAAATCAGTTAAGGGTCTCAATATCTACCTATGATATGAATTTCAAGCCATTTCAATGAACAACAAAAAAGTTAGACTGATTCCAAAGTTAGCGTACAAATTTTGTAATGCGCATGCACGCGCATGCGTGCGCGTGCTGGCAAAATAACTATTATTTTTCATATGTACAAATGATATACTATCATCCTATTTAGGTTTTATATCGCTTCCTTCAATATTCTGATTTTCCATTTTTTGTACCAAAATTGCAATGCACGTGCGCGCGCGTGCATGCACGTGCAAACAAAATGACTATCACTATGCACATCTACAAACGCTATACTATCATCCTGGAAAGTTTCATATCGATCCCTTTTGTAGTTTCTGAGAACACTACCGGACAAAAAAGTACCGGAGAAAAAGAATAATAATAATAATAATAACTAGTTCTAATTGTAACGGGGACCGTTACATATGTTCCCCAAACCTCCCCCAAATAAAATGTGATGTCCTTGTGAATCTATAGCAAAAAATCATTTTATTTTAGCCTTTAATTACATGTAGTACGTTCAATATGGTCATTTCAGTACCAAGAAATGAAAGAAAGCATTGCACGTGCATACACGCGCATGCGTGTATGATTCCGAATTTTTGTTGATGTCGTTCAACAGGCATTTGTATCATATACCCACAGTATGAATTTCATAACGTTTCCACCAAATATAAGGAAGTTATAGCGATTTTAAAATCGTCCAATCAGAAATCAGCACACGTGCATGCACGTGCTGAGCAGTAATTCTAACCACAGCAATTTGTAAGGAGTACCAAGATACATCTAAACCCCTAATATGAATAGAATTTGATGAAAAACAAAAACGTTATCGTCCTTTAAAAATTGAACATTTAAAAAACGTTGCACGCGCATGCGCGTGTGCGTTGGCATTTTTTGTTACACCAACATATAGATACACATATTGTCTACGTATGCTGTGAATATCATCTCATTCGCTTCATAAATAAGATAGTTACAAACGTTTTAGCATTATCCAATCAAAATGAAGCGCACGTGCATGCGCGTGCAAATTGGTAATTTTGACCATGTAAATCAGTTAAGGGTCTCAATATCTACCTATGATATGAATTTCAAGCCATTTCAATGAACAACAAAAAAGTTAGACTGATTCCAAAGTTAGCGTACAAATTTTGTAATGCGCGTGCACGCGCATGCGTGCGCGTACTGGCAAAATAACTATTATTTTTCATATGTACAAATGATATACTATCATCCTATTTAGGTTTTATATCGCTTCCTTCAATATTCTGATTTTCCATTTTTTGTACCAAAATTGCAATGCACGTGCGCGCGCGTGCATGCACGTGCAAACAAAATGACTATCACTATGCACATCTACAAACGCTATACTATCATCCTGGAAAGTTTCATATCGATCCCTTTTGTAGTTTCTGAGAACACTACCGGACAAAAAAGTACCGGAGAAAAAGAATAATAATAATAATAATAATAATAATAATAAGAAACAGAGTAAAAACAATATGTTCCCAAACTTTGTTTGGGGAACATAATAATAATAAGAAACAGAGTAAAAACAATATGTTCCCAAACTTTGTTTGGGGAACATAATTATCTTAAAGGAACTGAACAGTAAACATTAATTTGTCGCAGAGTAAACTTAAAAGACCTACTGAAACTAAGCAGTGTTGCAATTAATTTTTGCGTGTTTCTTTTACGAAATTTGATCAATTTAACACTTTAAGTTCAAGATTTATGGAGGTCATCCATCATTTCCCAACATGCATCTATGCTCTGACGTAGATGAGACACATTACTATTGGTGACTGGTTCGTTGTTACAGCAGACGACATATCAGAATTAATGGAGATGAATTGATGTAGCAAAATGAATTGAAATCAAGTCAAATAACAATGCATTAAGAAAAAGAAGAATTACATCACTCTCACAAAATTTCTCCAGCTCGTCCAACTTCTGAACTTACTCAGTAGCACTGTATATTATAAGATTCAAAATCAATCAATTTCATTAGACATTGAAATATTTGGAGATAATGAAGGTGACTGTGTCATAAAAAAGAACTGCAATATTGACATGTAAAATATATATTGATCATAATTGATGTACATTATCCACAGATAATATTTTGAGATGCAATTTACAATTATATTATTTATTTACACCAAAACAGTATTACTGAGTGTTACTGTTCAAAATTCAAAAGGCTGGGGTTTAACGAAATCATTCATAATTGCAGTTCTTTAGGAAATGATCCCCTAATTTAGGTCACAACAAATGAGGGTAAAACTACTCTGATTTTCCCCCAAGAGACTGACTGTGTCTGACCTAGTTAATAAACTCTCTGTAACCCTTAAATCATGATAGCATGTCTAAAACAGAATTGTTACTGTATCCCATCATATTTGTGTAATTGGAAATGTTTAAACACAAATGGCATGTTATGTTAGATTTTCATACATGGGAATGCAGAAGGTACGAATATTACCCATTTTTTCTCTTCCTACTTGTAATTTTTAAGCCCTCTTGTGCTCTTCCTTTCCGGATACATAATTGTAAGCTGCATCAATCATAACAGGATACAGACACACAGTATCAAAATATAGGTGTAAAGAACTGTAATTTGTGTATATATATGTAATCTGACATAAAATGTCCAATCTCATGACAGCAAAGACACCCTTGAATGTTCATAGGTACAATTTCTACCAACACAATCATATCAATCAGAGAAACTAACCCTGTCATTAAAATAAACTGCTGATAACATCAGGTTCAAACTGATATCCCACATCTAATTCACTCTCTGCTGATGACATTTTAATGTTGATGATTATAATGTGCCAAATATACACAATATGTCCTACTGACGTCAGCACCAGTGCTGCCCTCTAGTGGATGCTAAGAGACAAACCAGCAGGGAGGTAATGACAGCCCCCAGGGAATGAACAGATTTGTTGATATTCATGAAATACCCTTCTACTTAAGAAAGCTACATTTTCATGATTGTCAGACTTCGTTATATCACAGGCTCTTTCAACCACCATGGGTCGTGGAGTTCTTGCCAGTTCCTTAAGCTCCAATTTACAATTGAAATAGATGCCGTCAACATAAGTAACATTCTTCGTCATAAAAAAAAGTTCAGTCGTGTATTCCAATTTATTTCAAGTTCAAGTCTTCACCCAGTATTTCCTACAATTGCATCCATACTTCTTGATTGTAACAAACTTTGCAGCGCCTAGATATTGATCATGTTATGCTTAACCATCTAGATGTTCTTGTTCTTCATCTTCTTTCAACTATAGTCCAACTGGACATGTCATTACCAGTGATGTTGATACAGTTGAAAATGAAGACCTCAAATCACTTATTTTAAAAGGTCCTAAATATAGAGAGCCTCGGTCTCTCAAGTAGAGACAAAACTTTATCTCTATTATGAATTCTGTCGATTACGCCAGATGATGGGCTAAATATGAAAAGGGAGAGATGAAGACAACGAACAGTGACCAATCTCATCAATCCCATAAGCACTACAAAATAGATAGTTTGGTAAACACGAACCCCTGGACACACCAGAGGTGGGATCAGGTGCCTAGGAGGAGTAAGCATCCCCTGTCGACCGATCACACCCGCCGTGAGTCTTATATCTTGATCAGATAAACGGGCTTATCCGTAGTCAAAATCAATGTGTCACGAACGGTCCAACAATCGGTATGAAACACGCCAGTCAGCATTTGACCTAATGATAGGTTGTATCGGCAAACTAGGTCGTTATAACGATCATAGAATTTGCGAAATGCTGACTTTAAAAGAGAAGTACCATCAACTTGTTAGTCAGTAGCTTGCTTCGATTTAAAAAAGAACAAGCTTGTGTGTATCGAAGCAGTTGAGAAGTATAAACACCATATGCAGTTTTAGACACATTTAATACCCCAGTCAATGGGTCGGATGAATATGAGTTACCGCACCTATACTAGATTCCTAGACTTCATAAAAACCCTTACAAGTAAAGATGCATTGCTGGATTTATTGATATTTGAATATCACGGATTGTAAAATTGTTTTTGCTTCTATTCAATATTTCAATATATTCAGTGTTTTAGACATTTCGATTTTAAATGTTCCCCCTTGTTTAAGGTAACGATAAACTTTACTACTTACTGAGCCAGGGAGCTTACGAAATGAGGATGGACATGAGTGACTTCGACAACGAGACACGATACGTCAAATATCGCAGCATTGCTATTGGTAATGAAACAACCAAATACGTCATGTCTATATCTGGATACTCCGGGGACATTGGTAACACATTTCTGCCTTTATATTACTCTTAGTTTCAATATTGAAATGTTCACTGAATTCTTCAGAAGTAATTTCTGAATTAATTTTGCCAAAACTATGTTCTACACGACATCCAACACCTTCTGTTTCAGTAATAACATGCATAGTTTGATATGAATGTATTCAAATCATTATTTTCTTACTTCTTCGAATGAATTTGTCATTAATATATGTATAGGTTTTGTAGTAAATTGCCAGATAAAGTGTATATGTAATTCCCTTTCTTATTTCTCTTGAAGGGGATTGCTTTACACAAACGAAACTTCCGATACATGGAATGAAGTTCACAACAAAGGACCAAGATAATGATGCTGACGGTTCTAGAAACTGTGCAATAGCATTCAACTCTGGGTGGTGGCATAGAAACTGCCACTGTGGTAATCCTAATGGACTCTACTTGAGAGGGCCCACGACATAATATGGAAAAGGCATCACGTACCATCCTTTTAAAGGCCACATATACTCCCTGAAAACTATGCAGCTCATGGTTAGAAGGGTAGGATAGTGATGAATCTCTATAACAAGTACATACATCTGAATGAGTCTTAAAGAGTCAACCATATAAACAAAAATGTGAGAAAACTTTAGAGGCTGATCTATTTAATGCGAAAAGGGTAAACATAACAGCAAGTGATATATCTCAGAATTCCTATACAATAGGACAAACACGAACATCACGACATTTCAGGTGCCTAAAAAGAGTAAGCAACTTTCTGGTGTTTCCAAGGGTCTGTGATTGTCATGTGAGAGGCATCCCCATCAACACGTTTTGCAATTTCACATTTACTAAAATTTCTTGTTGTAGAATTCACATTTGATATACATATAATGCGGCACAATACTGCTGACGTTTCTCGTGTTCGTTGGGAACAAAGATAGGGGCACATTTACTGGATCCAAAAATGTATTTCTACGAAGGTTTTTATGAATTTTTGGAATCCAGTATATGCACGGTAACTTCACAGGCACTCGAAGTTTTGCAGCAAACGATATCAATTCCGGCTCTAAAGTATTGTATGAAGTTTTTATTTGGTTTTAATGTTTGTATCAGTTTAATAAAAAGGTCCCTCTCCTCGACAAATATGCTTGCTTTCGGGGAACTGAAACATTGCTGACTCCCTCAATGATATACTTTAACTGAGTTTTATGAAAAACTTTTATCCATCAATTAGTGTGATATACTATGGTATTACTTTAAGCGCATAGCAATGCATATGTTGAAGCGAGTATGTGCACTCTGTGACAAACATTTCAGTGCTAGACCTTTCTTACGGTTCGTCATCCATTGGATGGTAATGGTTTTCAGCAGAAATATTGTTCATTCACAAAATAAGAGTATGCGTTTGACTTTATATTTCTGAATGATTATGTGTCATTAATTGATGACTAGGATAGATATATGCAGGCAAATGTGAACATAAATTTCATGCAGAAATTATTTACTCAAAATTTGTCATTCAATTATTGTGCAGTATGTCGGCATATCGTTGTTTCCGGTTATCGTTTGTAGTATGGCGTCTTCATCATACCTAAAAAGAAAAGAGATGATAAAAATAGAACGGTAACGAACATTGAGTAATCTCACAAATCGTATTTGTAATACAAGAATACAAAACTAAAAATAAGGCAAACACGGGCCCCTGGACACCTTGGAGGTGGGATCAGATGTATATGACGAATAGCCGTGAGTCTTTCGATTTAATGTAAAAAATATTACATTGATCACTGTGCTTTTCACGTTTTTTATGTTGTATGTTTAGAAGACGGGATCTCTCTAAGTTTATCAGTACTATTATCACTCTTCACAAATTATAAAACAACGTTTACGTGTTTCATTTATCTAAAAAATGCAGACGTACCATTTTGAATCATGGCTATGAAGTGTATGAAAATTGTTATTTGTCAGAGGTTATTGAACAGAATGTACATGTATCTAGTTTAAGAATTCTAATGTTAGTATCGACACACAACAACTGTTCATGGAATTACATGCACCTTATAAAAACAACATATGGTCCTTCGCATTTTGACAATGTCAGGGAACCAATTCAAAATATCATAAATTTGACAGCAAATTCCTACCTTAGACTTGTATAGGTCCCATCCATTTCAAAATACCTTGCTTGTAAACTATCGTAACCGACATGATCAATGTAAGAAACAACTGGTGGTTCGTTTGCAGATGCAGCTTTTGGCGCTCTGTGTATTTTCCGAAGGATTGTAAAACAAAGTGTATCAAGTAAAATGGTAAGAAGAATTATTTATTCTTAAGAAATAAAAACATGACAAAAATAAAATGTATTTTCTGTCTTTTTAAATAAGAAGGCTTTAAATCGACAATGATCCTTATAGCTGTGAGAGAAATGCTTCATATTACATAAGTTTACCTTACGATGCAACAAACCACGGTTCCGGTGATACTTGCGACAATACATCCTACGGATATAACAGTCAGAGTTGCGATGCATCCTGTAAAGTTATCGATACTCGTTATATCACCTGCGTGTAACATCAACAACATCTAACTCTGCTTCATTTCCCCATGTTGTTGCTGGGTTCATTCTTCCGACATTTTAGTTTTTAATTTGTCTTGGGGGTCTTTTGTTGATTAAAATAAATTCAATTGAATATAATGTACTTTTGATTTTGAATATTTGAAAAAAAAAACTTAACATGAAAAAAAGTGGTTAACATAATTCAATTGTCTTTTGAAACCCCAAAAATACCGTAGGGTTTCTTCGCATAACACTGGATGTAGGCAGAGCTCATCTATGGTCATCGTTATTTACCTGGAATTTACCTTGCTAAGAGATCAGGGTGTTGTGTACGAGTACTTTTGATATACACAGGACATGTCTCAAAGTCGTTTGTAGAGTTTATGTGGTTATAGTGATTGTACGAGTAAAATGGTTGTATTCCGAATGGTAGCTGACACAGTCTACAACCACCCCCTTTTTCTGTCTCTCTTACTCTCTGACTCAATGAATAATGTCTTTCATACATATAGAGGTATCATAAATTGATAATGTAATTATCAAATTTCAATAAGTTACAAATTTTAGAAATCAATGTGCAAATTATTGTTTGATTTTTGATTGTGTAATTTATAATGCATATATATATAGCGGGATATTTCAGGGTCTTTTTTAAATTTTGAATTACAAGAAAATGGGGTTGTGGACAGTTCAAAGCTATCAAAAATCGGGTATACTGGGCGTCATCAAGATCTAAAGAATGCCAGGAAGTATTGGCTGTTATTGTTATCAAAACATCCCTCTGGGGTAGCTCCAGGCCACAGTCTCAGCAGATGTCACTCCAACTGAGATCTATTGTTAAAAGTTTGATTGATAGGCGGTCTACCATTGATCACGATACAGGTAAAATTTTAGGGTGGTAACTTAGAATTGGGTCTTTAAATGAAACCCAATTCTTCTGACATTAGAACATTATTTTCATAACAAAATTACATTACATGTACCTAATCGACACGTTTCTTTCTTCTGTTCAGTAGAGGATGGGATGGCCGTTGTGTTGGGGTATCTAGCTGTCGGGGATGGTGTTTTTGATGTTACAGGATTGGTATAGAGCAGTGGGATAGTGGTTACTGTGTTTTTCGAGGTGTCAAGCCGAGGTCTAGTCCTTGGTATCGCTGTTGTTGTACATCTATTTGTACACTTTGAGGGGTAGATCTTACAGTTATCCCGCCCACAGGCTATAAAAAATTTCAAATTCACGTTTTAAAAAATGAGGACAGCAAACAGCGATCAATTCCACAACTCCCATAAGTAATACAAAACAAAAAGTTCGGCTAACGAAACCCCTGGATGCACCAGAGTAGGGTCCAAGTGCGATATCTAAAATGATGATGATGATGATGATGATGATGATGATGATGATGTTTACGATGACGACGACGAGAAGGAGGAGGATGATTATGATGATGATGATGTGAGAAAATAAGGTGGAAATGACCATCTATGAAGATTTGAAATTCGTTGTATCCAAATGTGCCACGAGGTAAAACTTAATAGCTTCAAAAACAATAATCGCTAGTTTAAATTTAATTTCGATGTCATGATAGCTGGATTAAAGCGTTGCTTTTGTCAGGGGCGGGGGAATCCAATTTCTAATCGAAATAGATAGCTACTCATTAAATTATCAGAGAAAGCGCTGGTAACGAGCTACGATGCATCCGTACGTGACAAAAAAGGTCAGAAATCTTATCTAGAAAATTGAATTATCAAAGTTCCACTATACTCGAAAGTGAGATATGTCATGGAGGTTAAAGTTTAGGTGAAATTTTTATATCTTCCCTATAGAAATAACCTGAGGTAGGATCATTTCATATAGAGCCATGTGCACCCAACTGAACCGTAACGTAACAGGAAACAATACCACTACTCTATAGAGATAGGACCAATTATCTACACTTGTTTAGCTTCACTTTTTCACTGATGGGAATAATATTTACTTTAGTTTGGTCAGTTTTAATAGTAGATCTGAGAGTTCGGAAGTAACTGACATCTCTTCGTTGGCTTTATAAGACAGCTCCGTGACAGAATTGTTTATAAATATTTTGTGACTGTGAGATTTAAATCTCAGCATGCGTGAGCAGTGCGTGGTTTTAAGAGGTAGTGGTGGTGTTTTTTCTTATATAGTGAGTACAATGTTCAATGTCATAAATCCTACAAAGAATACAAAACTCAGAGTAGAGCAAACATGGACCCTGGACACACCAGAGGTGGGATCAGGTGCCTAGGAGGAGTAAGCATCCCCTGTCGACCGGTCACACCCGCCATGAGCCCTATATCCTGATCAGGTAAATATATATTATTACTACAGTAACTTGATTCGAAGAGTCGGATCACGTCGAGTTGACAGGCGCGGATCATAAGATCACACGAGACGCGAAGCGTCGAGTTTGATCTGATGATCCGCGCCTGTCAACGAGACGTGATCCCACTCTTCGGTTCAAGTTACTGTAGTAATGATAAATTTATTATATATCCCCTATGCATTTTAAATCCACATTCAAATGATATTAAATGTAATCCAAATTATCAAAAATACAGACATAGTGTGAAATTATGTTTGGTGTATGCAGTTTTGTTTGTGATGCGGCCAATATTTTAAGCAAAAAACGTTGCTTTGATGCATTGTGACGTCATTGTGACGTTATCAGTTTCAGAGGATACTGATACGGAATCAGAAAACAACAGGGTGGTGATCCGGAAAACCGGATCACACACTGTGAAATCCACAGTATCAAAGAACCATACATTGATGGGTATATAATAAACAGAGTTATCCACAGCCTGGCCTAGAGGTTATAAAACTTTTTGAGCACGTTTTCATACTCAAACTTAAAAATCTGTGTTCCAAATCGTACTCATACTCAAAAGTGAAGGCTATAAACTTTTATTAGATCATCCTCACACTAAAATGGAGTACATGCTCAAGATTTTTCTAGTATGTTTCAAACTTTGCACAGAGCTGTACTTAAAACAAACATGGCTGAGTTTGAGTATGAGTACGGTAAAAGTTTTATAACCTCCAGACAGGTGCCTAAGAGGAGTAAGCATCGATCCTTGACCAGCCATACCCTCTGTGAGCCCTCGGTTGAGTACAAGATAGCATTTGAATACGACTTAGGGTTACTTATATATCAACATTATTTTGTAAATTGGGGGAACGCTAAATCGAATTTAGCATATCTAAAAATGAGATTAATCAAATTTACACTAACTGGTTGAAAAATCAATGTCATCAAAATGGCACATTTACTGTACGTTATAGGAAGACGGCGCTTTATCTTCTAAAGTGAACAGTATTATTTCATACACATGTGCTTCACATTTGTAAAGTACGTTGTTTAAGTAAACTGATAACGCATTATTTTACTAGCGATTGATTCATGTATTGTATTAGGCACTGTTCAGTATACAAGTAACTCATCAGGATTTCTCTATCTACTATTGGGTACTATCAAAGAGTATCAATAGCTCATCCTTACGTCTAGTGTTACATATAAGTTCATATCTTTTTACAAAACAACCCATTCAGATGAATGTTCCATTTACCGAATAGTGCCCTACTTACCGTTGATTTCAACAACTGAAATGATGAAAATTCCTCTGCAGAATATAGTTGCTAAGTTTATCATGATCTTTGAGATTAGGGATTTATCAACACATGCTGATAAGAAAAAGTCAATATTGAAAAGCTATCCTCGGATGTTGTCATTCCACTCCACGTAAGTACGTATGTCATCAGGATGTGTATTTTAAGACATAAAACAAGGAAAAGCAATACAGTATGTAAAACCAACGTCAAATAACATTGTGATAATGTTACCAGGTACTAAAGGTGAATTAACCCGCACAATCATGAATAACAAGAGGTACTGTGAGCAATGCTCACTAAGAATACCCACAGCTTACCCCAATCTCCCAAAGGGTGTTGGTAATAGGTATAAACTACCTCTTTTCTGAGTGTAAAAAAGAAATGGCATGACAAACCGAACCATATTGCTACTTCGATATCCAGTGCGCGTGACCTTTGACCGTTTGACCCCAAAATCAATAGGGAACATCTTCATCCCATGGGTAGTCCATATGTATGATATGGTGACTGTAGGTGGAAAGGATAACGCTTTAGAGCCCGGAAACCATATTGCTACTTCATTGTCCAGTGCACTTGACCTTTGACATTTTGACCCCAAAATCAATAGGGAACATCTTCATCCCATGGGTAGTCCATATATATGATATGGTGACGGTTGGTGGAAAGGATAATGCTTTAGAGCCCGGAAACCAATTATATTTCAAACTAAATTCTACGTTATGTTGTGAGTGTTTTAAAAATGTAATCTATTTTGCTTTTTTGTCTCAACAGACATGTGGTGTATTGAAATGAATAGAACACATTATTCCAATAAATATATAGTCAAACCTGTACTAAGCAGTTACCCGTGGGGTTCAGTAAAAGTGACCTTTATAGAGAGAGTACCGCTTATTAGAGGTTCAGGTCATCAAACAAAACATACACGTTCTTTGATTTACAATTCTTTAGGCTTATGAAATATAAAAGATATGGGTATACACTTAAATGCATGAAAGGCGAAGGTAACGAACAGTGATCAATCTCATAACTCCTATCCATTTAAATGCATATAGATTGCAACATAAGACACAACAATATTTAAAACATTTTTAATTTTTTGAAGAAAACCAATTGATATCGATTGTATATATGCTATTTACTGTTGGGAAATTTTGTTTTAGCAAGTGTGTTTTACATTACTTATTCCAGTTTTCACTTTTGGAATATTTGTAGTTTGAGTTTTCCTAATTTCAAACCAGCAGTACGGATACTTGATTCTGATATCATCGTTTTAATGCCTTCTTATAGTTCTTTCAGATATAGAGCTATATCCAACCACCTTTTCATGTCAATGTTTTTTATAAACACTCTTAGTTTACCGTATACAAACAACTCATTATGATATGCTTAGAGATAATTTTCTTTATTTATACATCCGTTCAAAATCAATAGACCGATTATTTTCCAGATCTCATCCTGCTTAATCAGTTTATTATGTGAGTAACGAAACATTCGGACACCATCTAGTAGCATTCCGAAGTTAAACACCCAATCTAAATCGTGTGACATTTCAAAATGGCCGCTATATACAGGGAAAATGGCGGTTTGTATGAAATTTGATGATCGCTGATCGCGTTACACAAGTGAGTTTTATCAACTAGAATTTTAATTGGTATGAAATAAAATAACTGCATTGGCAAGTGACCGCTTGATAGAGGTGACCGCTTTTGCGAGTTTGACTGTATGCAAGGTGAAGATAACGAACATTGATCAATCTCATAACTCCTACAAGCAATACAAAATAGATAGTTGGGCAAACACGGACCCCTGGACACACCAGAGGTGGGATCAGGTACCTAGGAGGAGTAAGCATCCCCTGTTGACCGGTCACACCCGCCGTGAGCCCCATATACTGATCAGGTAAACGGAGTTATCCGCAGTCAAAATCAGTGTGCCAAGAATGGCTTAACAATCGGTATGAAACACGTCAGACAGCATTTGACCCAATGCGAGGTTGTATTGACGAACTAGATCGTTATAATGTATATGATTCCATAATACATATGAAGCCTAAGATATTTTCGAAATCTAAAGAGAGAGGCAACAGATGATATACAAAATGATTTATTGAAATGTGTATTCTTTAAATTTCTCCTGTATTCCTTTCCTTAATATAGATTATAGATACATGTATATAGATTCTTATTGTGATAAAATTAGAATAATATGTTGGGGTTATTCTTTTTATATAGATAAAAATATTTCCTGAACCTGCACTGCTTTGATTGTCACAACGTTAAAATGTGGATAAATCCTGATGCCATATGATACGTGTATAATTTCAATTCGGAACACTTATTTTATTACTTTCTAAGGTACACCATGGTTGACGTTGACACAATCAAAAAGCAAATTCAGCACACTATCTTTATTTCACATGGAAATTTCATATCTTAATTAAATCAATGATCGATCAGTATTGATTGACTCTTGGTCACATGGAATAAGACTAACTTTTGTCAGTTTTAAATCAAATCCAAGAATGAATTTAATGCCCTCAAATTCAGAAATAATACTCTGGGACGTTTTATCGTAATCTACTTCCATTCTATCGGCTATTTCATTCAAGCAGGTTGGAGTTTTACAACCTACATTCATCATATTGGGGGGGGGGGGGGGGGGGGATCAGCACGTTTAAGATAATATGGCAAACCTTTCTCAGGGTGCAGTATGCAGTAAGAAATGTTTGATTTTTGATAACGAGAATTATTTTTTTCATTTCTCAGAATAGTTTAAAACAGATATACCATGAAATTCTGGCCGTTTATATTGTTGTGTAAATTATACAAAATGCCTTGTGAAATTAAAATTGGGGTAGTGACACCCAAACTGTGGAATAACTTACATTCTACCACAAAACAGTTCAAATTAAACACATCACTCCCGATTACCTCATCAAGTCAAAGGGCATACGATGGGTGTGACCGGTCGACAAGGAACGCTTGCTCTTCCTAAGCACATCTGATATGTCCGGGGGTCCATGTGCTCCCTACTCTTTATCGAAATTAAGAGATGGATCACTTTTTGTTCTCTACACCAGTTCGTGATACATTTAAATAAAGGACAGCACAAAGTCGTCCAGTTCTGCTTCATACTTAGATATTTTATTCAAAGTAGACATTAACGGCAAACTGACAACTCAACTGTATGACAAATGGGATGATTTCAGCTTCTCCATCGTCAACTTCCCATATTTATGTAGCAATATTCTATTATCACCTGCATATGGTGTTTATATACCTCAACTGATTCGATATGCAAGAGCTTGTTCTGCGTATAGTCAGTTTTTAAATCGAGGTAAGCTACTGACATACGCGTTGATGGTACAGGGGTTTCAACAGTCTCGATTGAAATCAGCATTTCGCAAATTCTATGGTCGTTATAACGATCTAGTTTACCAATACAACCTCGCATTGGGTCAAATGCTGTCTGACGTGTTTCATACCGATTGTTAAGCCGTTCTTGGTACACTGATTTTAACTGCAGATAACTCCGTTTACCTGAACAGGATATAGGGCTCACGGCGGGTGTGACCGGTCAACAGGGGATGCTTACTCCTCCTAGGTACCTGATCCCACCTCTGGTGTGTCCAGGGGTCCGTGTTTGCCCAACTTTCTATTTTGTATTACTTGTGGGAGTTATGAGATTGATCACTGTTCGTTATCTTCACCTTTCATTTATTACCTAGATTGAGATATCCATGTCTTCTTGTTTTCCTTGTCATTACGTTTCGGTACTCTATTCATTTCACGTTTATGTTGTTATTGTCCTTTTCCCTGTTTGCACTTTTTATCTTTATTCCAAATCGGCTTTTTTTTATGCTGATGTGATGAGCATTACTGTAAGACAATTGTAACAGGGAAGGAGGAAAATATTTGCTGGACCGGGAATCGAACCCAGGACCCCAGCATTAATAGCTAGTCATGAACGATATAGCCAGTGATTTCTATTTATTGATTGATAGCTTTCTGATGTCACTACACTTGATGTACCCTTGCAGCGAGTGAGTCATTTCATTACTCCAGTGGCAGCTTGGTTAATAAGCCATGGAAATTCAGATAACATACATGTAGAATCAAGGCAGGTGAGGGAGCTGGCCCTCAACTTGATTTTGCAATGATCATTATCTGTTATTTCCATATGTAAATAAAATCATGTTAGACGATTGACCACCCCATTGTCTTATTATATTAGGAATTCATGTATGATATATGTATTGGGTGACAGCCCCCTATCCCACTATTTTTGATAGTAGTAGTGGATGAGAAAATTTAACCTTAGCATTAATGAATCGAATCCATGTAACACATGATGGGCGCCCCCATCCCCTACAAATTTGTTCAAAATGGTCGTTACAATGATCTAATTTGCTAATGCAATCTGTCATTTGGGTAAAATAATGTCTGATGTGTTTCTTACCAATTGTTAGGTCGTTCTTTATACACTGATTTTGACTACAGGTTCTTCCGTTTACCTGATCAGAATGTGGGGCTCACGGCAGATGTGACTGGTCGACAGGGATGTTCCGAAGCACCTGCTCCCATCTCTGGTATATCAAGGGGTCCGTGTTTACCCAACTCTAAATTTTGTGTTCATATAGTAGTTAAGAGATTGATCACTGTTCGCTATCTACAGCATTTCATAGGAGAAAAACTTTTCTTAATGACAAGAGTTTTAGACAAGTCTACTTCCAACTTCTTCTCTCCTCCCCGTAAACAATACTACGTGCCTGAATAGTCATACCTGCTGTAATGAGCTAAACCTCTTCAGTGTCGATTGAATAAATCATACATACAAATCCATTGTTAGTATCTTTTTATTCAAAGTCATGATTGCTAAAACAGCAAATAAAGTCCACTAAAGTGTGAGAAGTAAATTGTTTGACAAGTGGATGTGTTGTCCAATGAGATACTGTGGAATCATTAGAATTCGCGATGGCTCAATGTTTGTGGAATTCGTGGGTACCCCTCACCCACAAATTTACAACCTCAACGAATAAAGACAACTATATATCCCAGAGTTATCTTTCTTACAAATATATAAATCCACGAAATTACGTCCCCACGAACCCGTAAAAATTCAGCAATCCACGAAGATTGTCCCCCACGATTTTAGATGATTCTACAGTAGATAAGTTAGTGTCAGACCATAGGCGGCCATACTGCCTCCAGAAATAGCTTTTTTGTCTCGGGGAACCATAATTTTGCCATTTTCCTTTTTTTCCCATTTCATAACTTTATAATGTGTCAATCTTAAAGGTGGGTTGATGTAAATGTATCGAGTAATCGGAAGAGATAATCCCAAATGATCAGACTGGGATAAATATGATGATAGGCATAATGAGAATATGTTGATAAACTTTTCTCGAGTATTAAGCGATTTGGTGCCCGTGCTAAACAGAGGACAACATCAAGTGAAGAGAGAAAACAAAACAATTACTATATTTTCCACGCAAGAAATTAAACTCATTGTGGTTTCTACCCAACGTATTGTGTGTGTTTTTCCTTTCATTTATTTTGATAACGATCACGATACAAGCTACAAACTTTCGTTTTCCTGTACTAATCATAATCGTCATGACAGGAATATCACGTGATATCAATTTCCGAATATGGTTGGTTGATGTTGTATCAAATGATTGGCTTCTTCATAATCACGTGTTGAGGATACTCAAAATAAGGAGGGAAACCGTTGTTTAAATGTGAAAGGGATGGTTTGTTGGACATTTTACATTCTTTGCGGGTAAGTTATATACTTTTTTCTATAGTCAAGACGAGCTTAGATATGATGTAGTGGTACTGGTAAATCTGAATTATTTCAATAATTTCGATCAAATGACTTTCCTCTGGTCTGTGGTGGCAAAGTACATTTAACGTCTTTTTGAATGTGAATTTACATGTAAAAAGAAGCAAAAGTAAATATGTAGTTAGATATCAATGAATTCAATCTACACACAAAGCCAGCACTAGTCTGTGTAAATGTGGTATAATTTTGCGCAAATATTTTATTTTACATAATTTGTGTACAAATTGAAATATATATTTAAAAAGGTGAAGAAAACGGACAGTGGTGAATCTCCAAAATCTTATGAAGAAAATTCATCTTCATGATCAGTTTTAGTTAGGAACACTTCTACGAAAAAAAAGTGAATACAAATGAATAATATATATACATGTAAAACTTATACGGTACCAATTTTGATGCATCAGATGCGCAATTCGACAAATAATGTCTCTTCAGTGATGCTCAACCGCAACGTTTGAAATCCGAAATAACTATGAAGTTATAGAGCTAAACATAGCCAAAAACAGCGTGCCAAAAACGTGGAGCCAAATTCGTCCAAGGATAAGAGCTATATCTATCTATCTATCTATCTATCTATCTATCTATCTATCTATCTATATATATATATATATATATATATATATATATGTTTAGATACATTGTTTGATTACCGTTCAATATATTCACATTTTTCATATAAAACATCTTGGAACAAAGCTTTATCAAAATAGCCACTTCATCTAACGTATTACTAGCACCTCAAAAATCAAGATTCCAGCAGGATGCTGACTCTGCACTAACAGTCCACAATTTAATTTTGCTCAGTTCATTTCGTAGTATAATCAGTCATTCTTTTGTAGCATGCGCAATTTATTTTCCACTGCAACTACAGATGACACTTTCAGAAAAATTCAACACGTCAAACGACAACAGACGGTTAGGGAACAATCGCTGGATAACCTGAGGTACAGAGGTCAAATGAAAGTCTAATGAACCATGCTGACGCTTTACAACGGAAGAGGGCCCTAAATAACAAGCAAATTAAAGTCAACCCAAAACGGATGTCCATCAAATGCATGTAGCTGCTAAATACGTTGTCCGAGTTCATTCAATCCAGACATTCAGATATGAGTGCCTTATTTCATACCGATTTTTTTTTATATTTCTTATCCTTTTCATACTTACCTTGGTCCCTCACTTCAGGTTTTTACTATTTAACTACAGCGATAGAAGAGTGAATCTTTCTTGATATTTGTAATAATTTTAGAACGTAAGAACAGTCTTGAGAAGTAATTATAATTAAATTTTGATTGTGTACAATTTGAGTAAGATGATTGGATTTGTTACGATTTGAGTAAGCGGACGCTTGCATAAACCTCATTTTAATCATATTGAGAAGAAATATCCAGTAGAAAAGGGGCTAACATGGATTTATACTGCAACCCAATTCCAAACGGTGTGAATAAAATATTGTTTGAATAAAAGAAGGAAATCGAATTATAGATGAACTTCATGTGTCCATCACGTGATATAGTTCCCACTTGATGTCATTGGCTGTAAATAGGACGATATATAGTTTTCAGCTAATATGATTGGCTGTTTCAAATATATGACATGTGATTTTTCCTTCGACACATTTTTGGATTCTTTATTTTTATCCTGCACAATGGAAATGAAAATCCACATTGATTTCCAAATAGTTTATGAAACGTTTTCAAATTTTGAAACCCGTTTTTATTGTCTTTTAATTCTAAAGAATAGCAATAGATGCAACAAGGAGTAATCAATCTATTCATTTTTAAACAACAAAATAAATTGTATGAAATTATATTTTAATATAGATTCAGCGAAAACTTAATACTGTGTGGTTGTTGTTGTTTTTTCAGCAGCACAGTTTGATCAAATACGCACACGAAATGTTGTAAGCTGTTGAATAAGAATTATGCTTTATAGTTGAGTATCACACTTAATATGGTTAGGAAATGATACGTTGAATCATAAAGTGTTCTTGTTTTTAAAGGTTTATTATCCATTCCCACAATTTTCCATTGTTACAAATAACAACACCTGTGATGTGTCCAGAGGTCCGTGTTGGCCCTACTCTTAATGTTGCATTCTTTATGGTTTTTTATGAGATTGGTCAATGTTTGTTGTCAGAACGTCCCATCCCATAAAGACAAAACTCTATTTTAAAAATGTTTTCAGCGTAACCTAAGAACGATCCATTCATGCCAAATCCATATATTTGTTTACTACATATTCATGTCACGGTAAAATAAGTCCTGAAATATTTTGTTATGTATAATCTAAACGTAAACCGGATAAAGTAAGAAATCTATCAGCAAATCAACAGATAATGTTCCAAAGTTACGCTGAAATTTCAGGGAGATAGATACTGCTGCGTGTCGGTTATCATAGACAGGTTTGTTACTCAGTCCTCTGCGTGCGAGTGAGAGTTTCGCATACATATACCATTTGCACTATTTCATTTATTTTGTAGGCATAGATACCCAAAATACATACATATACAGATAAATAGGAAACATTGAAAGTCCTGGGTAGTGAGAGGTTCAAGGTCGTTTTTGAATTTGTTTGAAAAATTCAATGGTATCCTTCACCATATCTGCAAGTATAAAATATGTAGGTTACTAATTTCATGTCACATGCTTTCATAAAATAATTGATTTTTATACTTGTTTCAATACTTCGCCGCAAACCTATTGTCCTCGTGGTGCATGGGCAATCATATATTGTAGTAGTGGTATGATCACAGCCCAAAATAACTCATTGCCGTCGTCATTGTCACGTAGATTTTGCGCTGTTTGCAGCAGTTGTTGTAACTGTTGTCGTGACAACCCTCGCTGTTGTTGTTGGTGCCCCTTACCATGGCCATGACCTGGGGAAATGGATTTACAGTAAAACATGTACCCTAGACTAATAGATACAGTACATCCAAATAAACAATTCATAGAAACAAGATGCTGATTCTTCTTTTAATTCTACTGGTACCTTTAGGAGGAGGATGCGACATTGTACAGTTTCTTACGATAGCAAGAAATATCAGAAATTACTATAGGTATATAACAATACCCCCAAAATAAGTACAGATCCCAAGAATAGGCTTCACTTATATACAATACCAAACCACAAACTGTACAGTTATATCCGGGTGTTTTTGTTTTTTGAGAGTTGGGTTTCCTTTGTCAAGAAAAACATCTCTGACGTCAGTTACTCATGGCCATGATAAAAGCTGTCCGTTTTCATTGTCCTGTACAGTGTTCCGTGCAGTGCGGGACCTGTCACTTCTCTGAGCTGTGTAGTTGTCTGGTTTATGTTAGCAAGCTGGCTTGTAGTTGCTGTTTTCTGGTTTTTTAGTTTTAATGTGTTGTTTGTCTAAGTTTAGTTCAGAGTAGCTCTTTCGGGTTGTTTTTTTCTTTCTGATTCTTCGGTTGTTGTTTAATTAGTCTGGTGGTGAGAGGGTGTTGTAGTTTTTCTGATTCTAAAATTGGATTTTTGTTAGGTTTTTTATGCTATAGTCTGGTGCTGGTGGTGTAGTCTAACATAAATGTTGAACTTATCTAGATTTTATTTCCGGTAGATTTCGTGCGTTTGCTTGTTATATCTCGTTACATGCGAGAATTGTCCACTCCTATGGAGACATCGGCATCTTTAGGTGAAGCATCACATTTTTAACCTTCGCTTGACGCTTACGTCCGTCGCAATGACAGCTTTTGTAATCACGCCAACGCCTATCGTAATACAGGAGGTCTGTTTTAAAGGTTTCAACTGGCTCCCAATCCTTATGCCGGGCGATGACGAAGGAACAATCGCTACATATGTTAAACGTCTTAGGCTTGACTTGGAGCCTTAGTCGAGAGTCTAACTCAGGAATTTTCACTTGCGAAGATAGAACTGTTACCACCGTGATAGTGTAAATGGTCATACTATTGCTTATATTCGCTTTCATCAGTTGCTTTACTTAAATATGTTACCTTGTATGCATGCCTGTGATACTTTCATGACATTATTCTAATCTCTTCTTTTACAGAGCAATTTTTTTTAAAATGTTTATTAACAATTACTCATTTTCTACCAGTCTGTCTATGGCAAACACATTTCTCAAAAAATGGGTGAAACTTTGGTTTATGCTTTTCACAATCTAGGTTTTACAAATCGCAATTCACTCCTTTGTATAGCGAGGTGAGAAAACCGTAATATAAATACGGTTAATATGCGTTTCATATACCACAACTTTAGTTTACGCTTTGGTCTGTGTTTTACAAGTTAAAACTGTGTAGGATATGTGTTCACAGATGCTGGACAATTTTTCCCTGTTAGATTGGTCTCAGCAAATTAGCTTACTAGTCTCAAAGAAGTATAGTTTACCACTTAAATGTTACTGCTCTGATAGAACATATAGTTTAAGGTTCTGATAGAATATATAGTTGATAAAATAGATAGTTAACGGTTGATAGAATATATAGTTTACGGGTTTTTTTTGATAGAATATATAGTTTACGGGTTTAATAGGGTATACAGTTTACGGGTTTTTTGTTTGTTTTTTGATAGAATATGTATAGTTTACGGTTTTTATAGAATAAATAGTTAACGATCATCGATGAAATATATATAGTTTACGACTTTGATAAAATATATATTTTACGTTTTAGATAGAATCTATAGTTGACGGTTGATAAAATATATAGTTAACGGTTGATAAGATATATAGTTTACGGTTTTGATAGAATATACAGTTTACGGCACTGGTAAAATATAAATAGTTTACGGCTTTGATAGAATAAATAGTCTCCGGTTTTATAGAATATATCGTTTACGGCTTTGATAGAATATATAGTTTATGGTTATGATAGAATATACAGTTTACGACACTGGTAAAATATAAATAGTTTACCGTTTTTGGTAAAACATATAGTTTACGACCTTGATAGAAAACACATTTTACAGTGCAAAATGCAATGTATAATTTCTCAGTAGAACAATGTGCTTTACAGGTCGTCATTACACTTCCAATGGGTAATGTGTCACATTTGTTTCATCGTTGAGAAATTGGAGCACGTAAACTTCGCTATTGGGTTGGCATTGGAGTAGTAGTGGAGGACACGTATACCTCTGTATTATAACAGTACTAAACCCTATTATAATACGTTAGTACTATATAAACAGTACTAACCCCCACTACGATAAGTCAGTACTATAAACAGTACTAACCCCGATACAAAATGCCAGTACTACGAACAGTATTAGAACATCCACTACGAGAAGGCAGTACTACAAACAGTACTAACTCCCACTACAAAAGGCAGTACTATAAACAGTACTAACCCCAATACAAAAAGCCAGTACTATAACCAGTATTAGAACATCCACTATGAGAAGACAGTACTATATTTATATTTGCGCAAGGAACCCGTTGTCAAATGATGTTTGAGCTTTCAAGACTTGGTGTCAAACAAAGGTGTTTTTTTTTAGATTACAAAACCTCAGATATTCACGCATAGGTTATGCATTGAGTCCGCTTCCAATAAAAAAAGACTGCTACATGTACTATTGTCCTAAAATCCCATAGGAAGACTCCGTGTAATCCTATCCTTACACAAAACTTTGATACTGCTGTTTGGAGTTTTTAAAATCACCTCTAAACTAGTCTTTTCTTATTTTTCAAAACATGAAATTTCCCGATGTCACCCAAGTAAAGCAATTAGCCATAACTTGTATTCTCTGTTATGTGAGAAATAAGTTGAAAATGCTATTTTGGAGCACCAAAGACGCGTCCAAAAGGAAGCTAAGAAACTAAGAAATCTGTCGACATTTTTCTTTCTTTACTGCAGTAAATACTCTGATTTCACCATAATGTACGTCTTTAACTTTTTCTACAGTAGTATGATCAGCGAACATATTGGACATTCTCGGTCTTTTTCATAGCATCTACTCAGCTTAAGAGAATACGAATTAATGAATAAAATGGAATAAAGTAAAAGTCAGTTATACACAAACAGTAAATACATGTGTCGTGTTTCCTGATCTTGTACCTCCATCAAGCCATGTACTGCTTGTCTAGAAATCATCACGTGACAGTTATCAAAATCATACTTACAGCACAGTAGATTCAAGTTGATGCTAAAAATAAACTTTTTATTCTAACGATATTATACATAGGATTTTGTTTTTTACTACCTGACACAAAATGTTTAAAACGAAAAGAAAAGTTGATGCTAAAAATAAATGTTTTTACTTTAACGGTATTAGAATACTAAACACAACTATAATACGTCAGTACTATACACAGTAATAGAACAACCATTACGAGAAGCCAGTACTATATTTATATTTGTGCAGGGAACATGATGTTTGAGCTTTCAAGACTTGGTTTCAAACAAAGTTTTTTTTTTTTTTAAATTGCGAAACCTCCGATATTTACGTGTAGGTTATGTATTGAGTATTTTTGTTTACTACAGTAAATACTCTGACTTTACCATTGTGTACTTCTTAACTTTTTCTACAGTAGTATGTTTAGCGAACATGCAAGATATCCTTGCTCTTTTTCATAGCATCTACTCAACCTAAGAAAATATAAATTAATGATTAAAATGGAATAAAGTGAAATGTTGATACATTGTATGTGTTTTCTTCACCAACGAATAACTTAATGATAGCAGGAACAAGTAAAGACAGTCATTTACTGTGTTCTTGTGCGCAGGTGTTTTTTCTTGTCTGTGTGTGTTTTCTTTTCTTTTCTTTTTGTTTTGTTTGCTATCGATAAAAATGCACATGCCGCCTATAAAACAAAACTTGAATTTTCGTAAAAAATGTCTAATATTTTACATTAACAATGAAAAATAACGATAGCAATCGTTTTAACGGATACCTAATTGTAGAAGATGGAGGAAGTGGTAGACATCCTACATGTTGACGATATGAAAGTCAGCTATACACAAACAGTAAATACATGTGTCATGTTTCCTGATCCTGTTCCTCCAGCAAGCCATGAACTGTTTGTCTAGAAATCATCACGTGACAGTTATCAAAACCATATCTACAACACAGTAAATTCAAGTTTATGCTAAGAATAAATATTTTACTCTAACGGTATTAGAGTACTAACCCCATTCTAATACGTCAGTACAAATAAACAGTACTAACTCCCACTACGAAAAGGCAGTACAATATTTATATCTGTGCAGGGAACCCGTTGCCACATGATGTTTGAGCCTTCAAGACTTGGTGTCAAAGAAATGGGTTTTTTTCAAATTGCGAAACTCGATATTTACGTATAGCTTATGTATTTTAAGTTTCGTATACAACTGGTTTTATTTTTATAAAATCACCTCTGAACTAATCTTTTCTTATTTCATAAAAGACGAAATTTCCCGATGTCACCCAAGTAAAGCAATTAGCCACAACTTGTATTCTCTGTTATGTGAGAAATAAGTTCAAAATGTAAATTTTGGAGCACCAAAGACGCGTCCAAAATGAAGCTAAGAAATCTCTCGACATCTTTTTTTCTTTACTGCAGTAAATACTCTGATTTCACCATAATGTCCGTATTTAACTTTTTCTACAGAGTATGATCAGCGAACATGCGGAATATCATCGGTCTTTTTAATAGCATCTACCTCAGCCTGAGAGAATATGAGCTAATGAATAAAATGGAATAAAGTGAAATGTTGATATGCGATTTCTTCTTCAATTAATAACTTAATGATAGCAGGGACAAGTAAAGACATTCATTTACTGTGTTCTTGTGCCCAGATTTTGTTTGCTTGGTTTTTTTTTTTTTTCGATTTTGCTATCGATAAAAATACACATTTCGATAAAAATACACATACCATTTAAAAAACTTGAATTTTCATGAAAAATGTCTAAAGATTGAGCAATTATTCTTTTTACATTTTTAAAGAATAACGACGATAGCAATCATTTTAACGGATACCTAATTGTAGAAGATGGAGGAAGTGGTAGACATCCTACATGTTGACGATGTGAACGTCAGTTATACACAAACAGTAAATACATGTGTCATGTTTCCTTATCTTGTACCTCCAGCAAGCCATGTACTGTTTGTCTAGAAATCATCACGTGACAGTTATCAGAATCATACTTACAGCACAGTAAATTCAAGTTTATGCTAAAAATAAACTTTTTATTCTAACGGTATTAAACACAGGATTTTGTTTTTTATTATCTGTTTAAAACGAAAAGATGCTTTCTAAAAACAAGCCAATTTTATTTCAATGATCACGTGGCAGTTATCAAAACCGTACTTACAACACATTAAATTCAAATTCATGCTATCAATAAAATATTTACTTTAACAGTCTAGAATGTAAAGACTGGAATTTTTACCACCTGACATGAAATGTTTAAATGGTGCTTTTAAAAAAGCCACGAGTTTTATATCACAAAAGGGGTATTTCAGAACAGCAAAACAAAATGTATTACTACTAACTAGATGCATATCTGTATGTTTCTATAATATTCGTGTTTATCAAATGTTACATGTATTATATACATATTCAAAACTAATTCGTGCTACAATAATGTGTAAGTAGAGCTGTTTCACCCTCCTTAATTCCCATGTTTTGTAAATCAATGAATTAATATTTCATCACCTTCTTCAGATCTGAACCCCATAAGAAAATAGCCTTCGTGATTTTATTGGTTTTCCAGTTATCATGGTATTTCATTACATATGTTATAAAATATCTTTCAAACATGTCTTTCAAGCCATAAAAAATTGCGATATTGTAATAAATGTATATTATGTACATGTATGATGTCATGATAATTCCAACTAAATATGTACGGTTAAATGATTATAAAGGGTGATAAAATGAGTATAAATGGTAATAAATAATTACTGAATGACGACCACTGGCATTAAAAAAAACATGAAAACTATATATATTTACGCCTTCTTTTTGATCTGGAAATAAAAAGTTTATTGAATATCTCAGATCTTTAACTAGATGGAATGTTCAATGTATACATCTAGGTATTTTCTCTAATTCTTCCAAGTTATGTTTACCTATGATATATAAATGTTTTTGAAAACGAAATATTACTTGATATGTATATGACTGTGTTTCAAGTTGTTAAAGACCGACATGTCATGAGAAAATAACGTATAATGTAGTGAAATCCGACATGTTTCATATTGTATCAAAAGCTGGGTAAGACGACTGTCATTTAAATTTGTATAGGTGTTTCAGCATTTGACATCCGGCCTCAAGACCATAAACTGAGGATAGAGCAAACATTTTGATTACGTATATCTGGAAATTTATTTCGCACAGATGTTTAAAAAGACCTGTCAGTTTATAGATAAAATTAAATGCAAATATTTTGAAAACGAAACTTTTATTTGTTGATGAAAAGTATCTTAATAGTTAGATTCATAATTCTATTCTCAGTTTATGGTGTTCAAGCCAGATGTCACTCAAAACCATTTGGTATACAATCCAGTGCATTACTTCAGCATTGTATAGATTTCACGTCTTGTGTACGATGCTTGAATGGCCAAGCGAATTTTGTTTGCAGAATGTGTAAATACATCGATATATTTATATAAAACCTTTAACCATTGTTTCCGTCTAAAAATATCGAACATGCATAATGCATACCATGTATGGAATATTCACTTATATATATATATATATATATATATATATATATATATATATATATATATATGAAGAATCAGAGTGAAATATTTTTTTCATTGAAATCTCCAGCATTTTAGCCAGTCACGTCACGTAGAAATTACGGTTATAAATACACGACAAAAAAAGAGATGAACTCAACTGATACCGTACATGTTGTGGCATCAAATAAACATGTCCTGTTTCTAGGAGATTTGGACAGCATATTAGTTTTACTGAGCTAATTATAAGCTGACATTAGCTTAAACATAGCATCTAAATGAAATAATTTACAGTAGCCACTGCAATGTAACACAAGCGCAATTTCCCATCGAAAGCAGTACCCTGCCGGAGTAGGGATGGGAGATGGGGGGGGGGGGTAGTTGTCATTGTTTAATCTTGTGTATATGTCAACATGACTGGTGTCAAGAAACAAAATCATTTATTTTTTTTCTTTTAAGGTATTGATAAAGAATTTGAGTTTTAAAAAAAAATATCACATTTTATTTTACACTGTATATGCCAAATTGAAACAACAATTTTTTTTTATTGTCGAGATTAGGCCTGAAATAAAAACAGGAAATGTAATACTTGCAAATTGTCGATGGACTTTTCCTAGAGGAAAGTGTTCTCAGGTTTATCACTTACATATTAAGTATATACAAGTGCAGTCATCGCCTTGTCGTTTTCAAAATAATTCAAAATCTCTCAGACTACATCGGATTTAAAACATAACAATACACAATCAAATTATTTTTTTAAGCACATAAATAAAATACAAATATTATTTTTAATGCGCTTTAATGACTATCTCTCTTTAACATGATGTGTTCCTTTAAAATGGGCGCGGCTTTGAAATTTCCAACTATTCAGAAATCCTAAACAATGTGGAAGAATCTTAATTTAACATCAATATTCCTCAGTTAAAATAAAACATCCAGACCCCCCCCCCACCACCACCACCACAAATACACATAGAAAGTCACTATATTTTTATTCCTACATGTACCCAGGCTTGAGCTTACGACCCTATACTAGCACAGTGTGACCAGCGCGCTAGACCTCTAGACTACTATCGCAGCACAGAATAGAATTGTCTCTGAGAACATTATGTACTAAATTAGAATAAAGTGTCCTCTTTATCCGTTTAGTCGGTATTTTGACTTTCAAAAATTTTGATTCTAAATTTATGTAACAATATTTTGTATTAATAGTGATAAACGTGCATCATATTGTATCTTTCAAATTTATAAATGTTTAAAATCCCCTTTTTATACATCTTTCTACATTTCCTCCAGTATATTAATATGTTTTGTTTTGTTTTTTACAGGAAAAGATAGACAACTGTTTCATTTTCAACAAGTTTCTAACTTTCCTGTAGTTTGGTATGTATACATGTATGTACTGCACAGGAAATAACAGACAGCTGTTTACAATGTTCCTGTTATTTTTTCCAGCAGAAACAGAATATGAGTACAAAAGTGTAATATCAAATCGACATGTAAAATCATTCGAATGTATGTTTCCGATCTTTTTTAATTAACATTTTACGAACATTCAAGTTAAAGAAATGATTTCCATTGTGTAATCCCTTAAACTCGTGCTAGATATTCAGTAGACCACACGATGAGTGTGAATTGTTTGAGCCTAGCGATTTCATTTGTTTCTTTTATCATAGATTTTATTTTCTTCTATTTGGATATATTTTTCTCTTCCTCTATTTCATTTCATGAGGGTATTTTTTCCCATTACATTCGATATCAATTTTCACTCAGTCGTTGTACATATAATGCAAAACTACAAAAATACAATACCCCTTCATGCTAACATCACTACACAGTCTAACGTCAATTAAAACCTTCATATTTGACCTATAGCTAGTTTCCTATATTTCAGCAGAGATGGGTGCAGACAACTTTCAAAAGATAAAGGGGTTACAGTCCAGATGGGTACCTTTACCCCACCACACCCCTTCCCAAAAACACAAAATATCATTATCAAAGTTCGACCGGAAGTGCAACCCTCGTAACCCCCTGTCAGATCCGTCACTGTGTAAACAATCTTAAGGAAATTGTCCTGAACATCCGGAATATCAGCCCCACATTGATCAAAAATACAATAATATTTCTATCAATTATTTCATACTTCTATAGGACGTTTTAGTGATGCTTAAATTTACAACGGTTACGCTAATTCGAAAGAGCGTATTGGACAGTCTTTTATAGTTGTCCCAATAAGTTATATCTAAAATAGCACTTTGTTGTCTTTAAAATACGCTTAAACATTGAGAGAGTCTAACCAATGGTCACATACATGTAATTGTTATTTTGTCGTTGCTCATGCTAATATTAATGATCTTTTTATGTAGAAAAAAAGGGGAAAGAGAAAAATATTTAGTATAAATATTTTGTGATTTAAATACTGTATCATCGCTACACAGACCCTGCACACATATATATCTATTCATAAAGCAATATATGATTGGCAACATGCATGTACAGAACTCCCTTATTTCCAGCTGAAACAGCCGGGGATAAACATGTACAGATGTACATACTCGTATATTCCACAGGAAATAACAGCTTATTCAGGAAAGAAATGAAATACTAGAACCTCAAAAATCATCATTTATGACTGTATACTACTTGACAGGACCATATATTATATATATAAAGCACACAAAATTCACTTAATCTTATTGAAATACCCACTTCCGCCCCTACCTGGGGTTGTACTCACGACTTGCTGCACTAAATATTCTAGCAGCATGTAACCAGCGCTATTATAAGTTAAAATATATTTTATGTGTGCAGGCAAAGGGTATAAGTTAGTATCTGGGAATATGCCAACAATCAAAATGCCACGGAAGTCAGTAAATACTCCAAAACTCTCAACAAGGAAACCACCAGTCAGCTCTGTATAGAATATGACAATTATCTTAATTCTTATGGTTTACATCTTCGTCTTTAGGTTTACATGTATTGATAAAATGAGTTGCTCTGTTTTCGTTGATTTCTGTTTTACTTTGACTAGCATAATATTTCCCTAATGCTTGACATCTCATTTTCTATATAGCTGATAAATAATTCTTAAAAGAAATGATTTTTTTTAGTTTAGTGGAAGATGCCAATTCATTTTGTAAAAATGTACGTCTTAACAATTTTAAATTACATTAAAAACCCATCCCAATTACTTTATATTCAAGATTTGAAAGTAGCATACTTTGCACATTTCAAGTACATATATATCTAAGTTTTATTCTTTACTGTACAATATGAATTTGCATTTTCATATTAATTCAGAATCAATGTCCCTTTCCAACTTTGCCGAAAATATTTCATATATCCCACCTCTGGTGTGTCCAGGGGTCCGTGTTTGCCCAATTATCTATTTTGTATTGCTTATAGGAGTTATGAGATTGATCACTGTTCGTTATCTTCACAATATATTTAAACTTGGAAGAAGTAAAGAGGGACTTCATGAAGTGCGAAGAGTGGTTAAAGTTAAAATCCGACCATTCAGTTCTGGGTCTGGGCCAGGATGAGTACACGACTGGTAGTCTCTCAAAACGGGTGGTCATCAGTGCAGATTTATCTATGAAGGTGTTTTTGAAAGGTATGTTCAACATTTGAGATTGATTTTATTGCACGTGTATTCATATTTGTTGGCATTGTGCATAAGAGCATCTTTACATTTCCGTAGATCGGAACAATGCTGGGTCACCTAAAACGCCTCCATACCTTGAATCATTCTCAAAATATTATTCAATTGTCAAACTCTTACTATTACAAAGTTTGCAATTGTAAAATTCTATTTTGAATGATTTAAATATCAACAAAGTGCGAGTTCGCTGGTCGTCCTTCACTTGGTAAAAGTTGCTGAATCAACAATTTCACGACAGGTATTTCATGTGTTTATTTCAATGCAATACAAATATCAAGTAATGTACACTGTTTAATATAATTTATGCATTTTATCACTTTGTTTATTTCTTAGCACATTGATATACATATTTATGACAGTGATCAATCTCATAACTCCTATAAGCAATACAAATAGATAGTTGGGCAAACACGGACCCCTGGACACACCAGAGGTGGGATCAGGTGCCTAGGAGGAGTAAGCATCCCCTGTTGACCAGTCACACCCGCCGTGAGCCCCATATCCTGATCAGGTAAACGGAATTATCCGTAGTCAAAATCAGTGTGCCAAGAACGGCTTAACAATCGGTATGAAACACGTCAGACAGCATTTGACCCAATGCGAGGTTGTATTGACGAACTAGATCGTTATAACAACCATAGAATTTGCGAAATGCTGCTTCAATCGAGACTGTTGAAACCTCTGAATCATCAACTTGTTTGTCAGTAGCGTACCTCGATTTCAAAACCGACTATACGCAGAACAAGCTCTTGCATATTGAATCAGTTGAGATATATAAACACCATATGTAGGTAATATTGGAATATTCTACATAAATATGGGAAGTTGACGATGGAGAAGTTGAAATCATCCCGTTTGTCATACACGTGAGTTGTCACACTAAATGTTTAGTTCTTGTCAATCTGAAACAACAAAACAGCAGGTAATCTCACTTGTTACATGCAGGGGTGTGTGTTACAGGATTGACAAGCTATATCGAGAAAATGCCCATAGCAAAATGTTTGCAGAAAGTTACCATCTTAAGTAAATGTACTGGAGTGGAGGATTTCACAGATGGACTACTTCATGATGAAGGTTACAGGTTTGTTTCAACCTCCATAATCAATGGTAAACACATTACGAAAACTCCCATCAGATCACATTTATGTCCTGGTGGAAAAAAGCAAGGCGAAACAAGCAGATGTGAAGGTCATGGAAATATAGATAAACAGTCGCAGTACTGTGCATCCCAAAACCCCATTACCTTCCCTGTCCCAAAGATCATTAATTCAGGAGGTGAAAGCTTCATAAGGACAAGGAAATAAGAAAGCCCAAATTATTTTGAATGCTTTAAAGGGATATTATTGTTAGCGAGAGCCTCTTCAAATTTGTAGAAAATAAAAAGCCAGACAAAATTTTGATTGATTTCTTCTGGGAAAAGCAAAGAAGGTATTTTCAACTAGCACAACAGGTAAGTTATATTTGTATAGCGATACTGGTCACACCCGCTGTGAGCCCTATATCCTGATCAGGAAAACGGAGTTATTCGTAATCAAAATCAGTGTGCCAAGAACGGCATATCAATCGATATGAAACACTTCAGATAGCATTTGACCCAATGATAGGTTGTATTGACGAACTAGATCGTTATAACGGCCAAAGAATTTCCGAAATGCAATCAATATACCTGTATGTAACTGAAATATAATGAATATCATACATGTATTTTCATTTGATTATAATATAATACCGTATGTAACTCTTCGATTCAGCCCATGCTTTCGTAGAGGCTGTAAGGAATCGCCTTAGACAGGGCTGTCATATGTACTTAGTCAGGATTTCTGCTAAAATCCTCTGGAGGAACATTCTGGACGTCATGGAGGACTTCAGGCTGGACAAGACAACCCGAGGCTGCATCAGCTTAGGTATGTTTATTTTGCAATTTTCATTTGGTATTTTTCTGCTATGCACAACATTTGGAGATGCTTTGTGTTAACAGTTAATATGAATATGAAATTATTTGTTCAGCTATCAGGAAAATCTATTGAGGTTGCAGAGAGACTTTGCCTTTGTAATAACAACGAAAGCAATATCGCTGGAAGATATGGGAGAAAGTGGCCCATTGCTGTCTCTAGGAGTCCTCTTAAACGAATCAGGTGACATTAATAATAAACATGAAAGGTGTTAGGTAGCTCCATCCCATGTGATTTCATAGGATTTTGCAATATCTTTATTTATCGTAGCTCCACATTAAGATACATCGATGACGTTTTATCTATTCACAATAATCATTTTCATATGTAGATTCGATATATTTTTGTGAACTCGAAATAAAAGACACCACAGGGTCCTCTACATCTACTTCGTACAGAGTGTCCCAAAGTATCTGATGTAAAACTTATACAGTACCAATTTTGATGCACCAGATGCACATTTCGACAAATAATGTCTCTTCAGTGATGCTCAACCGAAATGTTTGAAATCCGAAATTACAATGAAGTTTTAGAGCTATTATAGAGGAAAACAGTGTGCCAAAAAAGTGGAGTCAAATTCGTCTAAGGATAAGAGCTATGCGTGAGGGAGATAATCCTTAATTTTGAAATGAATTTTCAAATTTGTAATTAAATATACATCCGTATTTTCAAGCTAGTAACGAAGTACTTTGCTACTGGGCTGTAGAGACCCTAGAGGACTAACAGTTCACCAGCAGAGGCCTCGACACAGGGGTCATAATGTAAAACTGATACTATTTAGTCTTTAATTAATTTTTGATTATGTTACCCTAACTACATACCAAATGAGTTATGAATTTATATAATGTAAATTCCAAACATAAAAAAAAAAAAAACTTAAAAAACATACATAGGCTAATTGCAGTGTAAGTGTTATCAAAAACACCACAACAAATGCAACAAAAAACAATGTCTACTGTCTGTGTGAAATTCCTGAAAACAGCTGAAATCTTCCGCATTTCTTTCCATATTGAGAATTTGAATTCTGCTTAAACGTCTTGGCTGTGGATGGTATATCCGATCTTTCAGATACTCTCATGATGAGAAATCGAGAGGGTTCAGGTCAGAGAAATGAAGGGGTCATACATTTGGGGATTTTAAAGAAATAACAATTCCATCAAATGTTTCATGCAACCAATCTCTAACAACCCGGGTAGTGTGGGGTCGCCGCATCCTGTTAAGACCAGATTTTCTTTGGATTTATGCCTTTTCTGATTAAAATCGGAAGGATATTTTTCTTTAGAATTTCAAGGTAAGGAATGTTGTTCACTGACTGTGTATCGCCACCTTTGTCCTTCAGATGAGACCTCAATAACCGAGGCCCGTGTCAAAGCAGGCATGGCACGATCAATCGTAGGCCTAAATTTTGCAACCCTTCACCGGCAATGGTGATATCTCCATATGAGTGAAAAATTCTCGAGCGGGACGTTAAACAATATGTAACTTACCAGAAAATAAGAAGTCTATTTGTGGAAGGTCTTGACCAAAGCCTGCAAAGAGTGTTCAATGTTGGCGGTAAATCCAATTACCACATCAATAACACCAACCAAAAGCACCTTCATAAAACGCACAACCAATGAAGTTCAAGAACACTATGAGACGTTTGACATATGCATTAAGATTATTACTAGTTATGTGTTCAACTGTATATGCATGTACATACAGCTAAGGGCTACAGAAATAAAGGAGTGGATCTAGAGGTTTTCTAAAATAAAATACGTGTAGCTCGTACAAGTTTATTGTTATTTCGGGTTTCAAACATTTTGGTTGAGCATCACGGAAGAGACATTATTTGTTGAAATGCGCATCTGGTGCATCAAAATTGGTACCGTATAAGTTTTACATTATGACCCCTGGGTCAAGGCCTCTGCTGGTGGACTGTTAGTCACCGAGGGTCTCTACAGCCCAGTAATCTAGTACTTCGTTACTAGCTTGAAAATACCGATGTATATTGAATTACTGTGGTAAAATTTAGAAATTCATTTCAAAATTAAGGATTATCTCCCTCATGCCTAGCTCTTATCCTTAGATGACTTTGACTCCATTTTTCTTTTTTGACACTGTTTTCTCTAATAGCTCTTACAAGTTTATTGTAATTTCGGATTTCAAACATTTCGGTTGAGCAACACTGAAGAGACATTATTTGTCGAAATGTGAATCTGGTGCATCAAAATTGTCACCGTATACGTTTTACATGTAAACATATTTTGTCAAGCATTAATGTAAGACAAAACTGATTTCTTAATTAACCCAAGATCACCATACTCACAGACCTCGATGCCATTCAATCCTTCTTCTCACAGACCTCGATGCCATTCAGTCCTTCTTCTCACAGACCTCGATGCCATTCAATCCTTCTTCTCACAGACCTTGATGCCATTCAATCCTTCTTCTACAAACTCAATTCTTACTTTCTTTCATTTCAAATTATATTCATTCCTTGTTTAAATGAACTTTATTATTTGCAACATCAATAAAAACAAATGTCAAGGCCTAAAACACATTTCGCAAATTCTACGGTCGTTATAACGATGTAGAAAGCTGTCTGACGTGTAACATGCATTGAAAGGACAAAGAGCAACCATCCTTGCCATGCCTGATTTTATTCCAAGAACAATACTCATTCATTCTGCGTTACTCACTGGGAAAAAGTATCCCATAGAAGAATAGCTGTGTATTATACCTGCATGTACTACGAATCCATGTACACCATGCTTCAGTGACATGTTTTATTGTATCCAGAAACAAAGGTCTTGTAAAATGTAAAACTTATACGGTACCAATTTTGATGCTCCAGATGCGCATTTCGACAAATAATATCTCTTCAGTGATGCTCAACCGAAATGTTTGAAATCCGAAATAACTATGAAGTTTTAGAGCTAAATATAGCCAAAAACAGCGTGCCAAAAAAGTGGAGCCAAATTCGTCCAAGGATAAGAGTTATGCACGAGGGAGATAATCCTTAATTTTGAAATGAATTTCTAAATTTTATAACAGCAATTAAATATACATCCGTATTTTCAAGCTAGTAACGAAGCACTAAGCTACTGGGCTGTAGAGACCCTCGGGGACTAACAGTCCACTAGCAGAGGCCTCGACCCAGGGGTCATAATGTAAAACTTATACGGTACCAATTTTGATGCACCAGATGCGCATTTCGACAAATAATGTCTCTCCAGTGATGCTCAACCGAAATGTTTGAAATCCAAAATAATTATGAAGTTTTACAGCTAAATATAGCCAAAAATGAATGTGTATCAAGTAGGGAGTTAGCTCAAAGTTAATAAAGACCAGATGCATACTATTACAAAAATATCAAATATAGCTCAAAGTGCGTGAACAAAACATGCTAGCACATCGCTGTAGGAGGTCAATTGAAAGTTTGTTAGGTTTCAAATATATTTACTCGACCTTTGGTGACAATCTAAAACAATTATGGGTAAGCGTTTTTCAAAGACTAAACCAGACCCGGACTGATCGGTTTTTCTTTTTGTTACCTGAACTGATCCTTTGTCACGTGTGAAGTCCAAACCTTGAGTGAGTCTTTTAAAAAGAAATCAAAGTATAATCAACTGCAGAATCAAAGTGTACATATTTATTTCATAAGCTCAAAAAGCTTCACGTGATGTAAATAAAGCTACTCTTAAAACAGCCCACACTTAAAATGTATTCATACATGACAATTTGAATTGGCTATTAAACATGGAATGAAACAAGAGTACTACAAACAGTATAATGTACTCGGACCTGTAAGCACATTATGCACTCTGAATTGATATCACACATATTGCAAATAGAAAGCTCTTAAATTAGGTCATGGTGCACCAATCTATCTGACATGTCAACTGATTATGCATTTCTCTGAGAGAGAGGTTATGACAAAATGTCATTACAGTATCTGTATCCATGATGAGAAAGAATCCAGAAAACGTTTTGATTTCTGTCCTAAAGTAGATCAAGAAGCACCAATCAAATTTAAATGTGAACTGATCATGTATTGCTCTAAGAGGGAAGTTGTGACAAAATTTCTAGGCAATAACTGTATCCATAACGAAAATAGTCTGGGAAACTATTTCACCTACTTTTACCCATATAGTAGTTCATGGTGCACCAATACAACTGAAAAGCAAACTGAACTCCTATTGCTCCTAAAGGAAGCTTGTGACTAAATTTCAAACCAATATCTGTATCCGTAACGAAAACAAAGTTTTCCCACTAAGTGATGCTACGACTTTGACCTTTGACCTTGAGAAACAATATACACTGTACATTGTTTGCTTGGCATAAGGTGTATGTGTACCACATTTTACGGTCCTAGCCCCAACGGTTCGGTCTGTATCCTGCCTATAAGGTTTTCCTACTAAGTGGGACTACGACCTTGACCTTTGACCTTGGAGAACAAAGGGCATCCTCCACTTGACATGAGGAGTATGTGTACCAAGTTTGACGGCTCTAGCTCCAATAGTTCAGTCTGTATACTGCCTACAAGGTTTTCCTATTAACTGATTCTATGGCCTGGAAAAACAATAGGCATCTTCCTCTCATCACGGTGAAATGTCTATTTAGTTGTAAGATCCTGGATTTTACCGTTCATTTTGTATTTTGCCTATAAGCTCTGTACAAACAGACGACGCCATACCATAATACGCCCCATCTTTGATGGGCATATAAAAAAATTACAAGGGGGGTGTCAATTACATCATAGTCTATTGGTATATGGGTGGGTTTTTTTCAAAATTTGTCATAAACCTTCAGTAAACTAACAATGGTTAATCAATATAAAATTAGAACTGTCCTAATAGGACACTTCCCCTGGGGGGAAATTACGAAAAATGATTATTCTCAAATAGCTTAAAAGCAAAATATTGTGGAAATCAAACTGGTTGAAGGGTGTATCACATCTGGTAGTGAGCTTTGTGTTGAGTACAGAAAAAGTTACCCTCCCAAATCCAAGCACTAAAATGTCACAGTCTAAAGAACATTTAACTTCTGGGCCATGTGACCTTGACTCTCAACAAACAACTTGGACATAGAATTATGACATACCCCTTGGCCATAAGCTGCCTCTGTGTCAAGTATGACCTCTTGATGCACCTCCAATAGAGTCTGCCATGGAATTTTATATTTCTGAGACTTTCAATATTTGTGACCTTAAACTTGTCTCAATGATTTGAGTTCAAAGGCATGGCATATTATTCTATCATAGTCAATGTTGAGGGTATATATAATCTTCTTCAGTTCTTTCATAGTAAAATGACATTATGGACAAGAATCGTGCACTTCCTACTAGAGATCTTCACCTTGTCAAAATATCATCATGTCAGGTTGTTACACATTTTCTAGTCACAAGCAACCTTTGCACCAGCGTATTCTTATCGTGTTTTCTCCTCTTGAAAATTATGACAAGGGCAAAAATTTACATATTTCTTATATCGGTGACCTTGTCCAAATTATCCTCTGTTAAGGTCAGGACATACTCTCAAGTCACGATCAAACTTCTAACTCAAATGCAAGCTTTCAGTTTTTTCTAAATTCAAAGTAAAAATCAAATTCATCAAGTCCATGGAGTGAAAAAAACTGTTAGATAAGTCAAAAATATTGTCCATTGATTATGAAAATACTAGGTACAGGTCTTTATAAGAGGAATAGAGAAATGTATGTGCCAGTCTCTTAGAATGAATCAGGCCAAAACAATGCCGACAGACAACCTCGCATTGGGTCAAATGTTGTCTGACGTGTTTCATACCGATTGTTAAGCCGTTCTTGTCACACTGATTTTGACTGCGGATAACTCCGTTTACCTGATCAGGATATAGGGCTCACGGCGGGTGTGATCGGTCAACAGGGGATGCTTACTCCTCCTAGGCACCTGACCCCACATCTTGTGTGTCCAGGGGTCTGTGTTTGCCCAACTATCTATTTTATATTGCTTATAGGAGTTATGAGATTGATCATTGTTCGTTATCTTCACTTTGCACAGACGGACCAACAGACAGATATGGTGATTCCAATATACCCTCCTAAACTTCATTTGCTTGGGAATAACAAAATATAATACAAATTATGACATATAAATACACTGTACTTAGCTTTCTTCCTCCCGACTTCCTAGATGAGCTAGATCTCTGCATCTGCATTCTTTCTGCAATATTGGAGACATTCAATAAAATTATTGCACTTCTTTAAGTTTCCACACATGTACGATGTATAAACGTTTTATGCCATGCGGTGTCGGAATATACAGGTGTATGTCAAAAATTTATGCAATAGGAAATTTCCACTGGATAAAGGGGTAAATATGTGTTAAATTAATTAATCAAAACAAAGTTTGAGGCATCCTTGCAGTCCTTTCTTTACCCATGTCTCTAGAATTACAGGGCTCTGTAATATCAATTTGGCACAAATCAAGTCTGAGTAGAAAGTATGCTATATCATAAGTAGTACTGTAATTAAGTAATACATTTGTAATTGGGTATTCTCGAAGGTAGTACATGTACCAGATATCTGAGAAGGTTGTCATGAAATAAAGAATCATCAGGCAGAGTTTTCAAGTGAAGCACTATGCACTACAAAACCAAAGTCTATGTGTTAAGGAGAATGGACTAGTCAATAATTGGACTATAAAAATACTTCTGTTTGAAATATATGTGACAATGAATGGTATATAGACCTGCCTGGGCCATGAAATAGACTACACAAAAGGCATCATCAAAATAATTTTTGAACACTCTGGGATACTCATATGAAAAGAATTAAAATAATTAGAAGATCTGAAATTGGTCAATATATATACCTTCCATAAGAGATCCGTGGTCGGAATCATCATCACGGTCATCATCCACTTCACTCTCTGTTTCACTGTCAAGTGTTTCTAAGTTGAAGAAAAGATGCATCAACTATCAGAATCAGTTTTAGATAGCTTGAGATGAAACTTAGGAAGAAAATTAAAAAAAAAAAAATGACGATGATACACACACAAATCTTTGTCAGCAAAGGACCCACCATGACCACCCAATTTAGCTGCCTGTCGCGGTCTTACGACGTATCGACATAGAAATTAGAAAAGTCAATTTCTTTACATCTATCTATGGTCCTATTATTAATGCCATGAAGTAGTTTTTAAACTGTTGCTACTTGCAAAGTGCTTTCAGGCAGTCTATGGAATTCTCTATGGACTTTTATGTTATGGCCCTGAAAATTGGCAAGAATATCTTGTGACGTTTCTCTGAGGTTTAGGACATGAGCTAAGGTAGCAAGTTTTCTAGGTTTTGTAGAATTAATGACACTGGGATTTCGAAGCTCAGCTAAGTTACAAACTTTCCTCATGCAATCTGTGCATCTGTAGGGCTTTATGGTTATTCCAGGCCTGGCAAAGAGATATGGCTGTGTGACACACGCTTCTTATCTGGTTTTCAGGAGAATGTCAATAAATTTCTTCATATCAGCTGTATACAGTACAGACAGTTTTCTCCCCCTCTTCCCCTTGATCTCCACTCTAATATGGGACTTATGCACATCATTATCTCGAATTCGTTGAGGATAGTCATTATTACTATGTCTGGTTTTCTACTGTCTTTCAGTGCATCACAGTAGGCCGACACAGTCATTCTCCCACAGTAGGCCGACACAGTCATTCTCCCACAGTAGGCCGACACAGTCATTCTCCCACAGTAGGCCGACACAGTCATTCTCCCACAGTAGGCCGACACAGCCATTCTCCCACAGTAGGCCGACACAGTCATTCTCTCACTGTAGGCCGACACAGTCATTCTCTCTGCCTCTCCACTGCGACGCCGATTAAAATGAATGACTTGTGCCAAACATATCTGTGCAATGTAATTAATACAGAATCTCTACAAAATGTCTGTTCAAATTACAAAAATATATGATTTCTCCAAAAATAAAAAGACTTGTGCACAAACATTATATCTAGTAAATGAAAAGGCAAAAATTGTATACATAAACAAAAGGCCCATTGGCCACATCGCTAACCTGAGCTACCTTGACCCATATTTATAGATTTTTTCCTATATATTCGCATGTAAAACTTTGATCCCTAATGTGACACCAACATACCCCAGGGGGCCATAATTTTTACAAACTTGAACCTACACTATTTCCGGAAGCTTTCATGTAAATGTAAAATTCTTTGGCCCAATGGTTCTTTAGAAGAAGATTTTTAAAGATTTTTCTCATATATTTGTATGTAAAACTTTGATCCCTTGTTATGGTCCCATCATTTTCCTGGGTCACAGTTTTAACAAATTTGAATCTGCAGTGTCAGGAAGATTTCATGTAAAGGTAAACCTTTCTTGCCCAGTGATTTTTCAGAAGGTCCAAATCTAAGGACGATAACTCTTTCTTACCATTTCTTATTTAAGCTTTATTAGTTGATGTCGTTAGGAAAACAATGCATTGATACGTAGATCTATATATTGCGAAAAGAAATAAAGCACAATATACCATAATTTCTAATTGATACTTACATTAAGGTAACTCCATACTCACAGTTTTATCAGATACAAGTTTAAAATGTGTATTTATTTCCATTCATTAGAGTTAAAAGTAGCAAATTAGCAAATTATATAGGTCATCACACTTTTTAAGATGCGAGACATACATAAACAGAATAATATATCACCGTCAGAAAATTGCAATTTTCCTTAAAAAGCGTTATCAAAATTCCATACAAAACTGTTTATGACGATATAGTAGCATTCATAGCAATTTCATGAAACTGTATCTTCACAAAAATATACAAAATGTCTGTAAAAATTAAAGGAAATATATCACATAATAGACTTGATAAAGAAATCAATAGAAACAGAGTTATTGCCCTTGGATTCAATATTTTGAAACGTATCATTGATTATTCATCTATAACTTAGAATTTTGAAATATTTTATTTTTAACAAGAGTTTTTACAATAACTATCGGAAAAGATTCCAACAATATTTATGCTCCTATCATGCATAAATCTAAATAAATCATTGATTTTGCAAAATCTGATGACATCACAGGAGGGTGGAATTACTTTAACACAGGAATTCCTTATAGCACATCGATCTCGGGTAGATAATTCACCGGGTCTCAGTTAGTTCGAGTTGGAGTCTCGGGAGAAGTGAGATTAGATTTCATCCGATAGTCTCTGATTTTACGAACACCGATAAAGGATATGTTCTGAACACGTTAGTAGGGGGTTATTTGTATGTAAAACTTTGATCCCCTATTGTGGGCCCAACCCTACCCCTGGGACTATGATTTTAAGAAACTTGAATCTGCACTATGTCAGGAAACCAGGCGTCCAGACCTGGCTTCATCTTCTAAAGACGTTGTACCGAGTCTGAATTCCCCTACCCAGAATTTAACCTGAGCATAAGATGGTGCAGAAGACCCATAAACATCGCCTAACTCGCCGTGTGTTTCCTTGCCTGTTTTAACAAAATTACAATTCCTAATATGTTTTAATCTGGTTACGTTTCATATGAATGATAGATTTACTTATAATATGACAATGTTGGACTGCCTCCCTTAGGCATTACCAGAGAAATAATCCTTAATAAAATTTACAAGGGGGTCATTATTCTACGAGGGTCATTTTTCTAAACGTGAAATGGACTGATTTTTTGAAAAAGACATTTTTTCTACAGGCAAAAGGGTCATTATTCTACGTCGAATAATGACCGGGTCATTATTCTATGGGAGTCAAAATTTGCCTTTACACCGGCAGTCTTTAGATCTCAAGGAAAGCCCCGGTATACCCGAGTTTTGATAGCATTGACTCGTACCTAGAATATTTTAATGGCTAACGTCCCCTACACAATGCAATTTATCATTCTATTTTCTCTCTCCATTATATACATGTATTATAGATTAAACAATAAAAAATCAAACAATAAAAATTAAAAAGAAACCAAACAAACATAAGTTATTGAAATATTTTCTATTAATGATTTATTATGACTTTATATTTATAAAAAAGGAACAATTCTTTATTGGCGCAGCACATCAACATGTAATTGTTATATTGCCCATGCGTAAAACTGTTACAGTAGTAAAAAAAAAATGCTTCTGTTTGGGATACCACATGGATTATAAATTACACAATCAGAAATCAAACAATAGTAAAATAGCATAAACAAGTTATTGAGATATTTCTAATTCATCACGGCTTTATATTTATAAAGAGAGAGAGAGAGAGAGAGAGAGAGAGAGAGAGAGAGAGAGAGAGAGAGAGAGAGAGAGAGAGATGTAAAACTGTAGCCATGATAAAGATAGATGAAATAATATGGCATGACAATAGTGTTGCATACATATGACAATAATTACTAATTTAGTCAATGATTGAGAGTAAGGGAGAGAGAGAGGGGGGGGGGTAGACTAGCTATGTGTCAGCTTCTGTTTGGGATACCATCGTTACACAAACACTATGTCCACAGAAACCCATATTGAGGGGTATCTTGATCATTCTTAATTTGGTTGTACATTGTACATGTACTATAAATATACATGTACTTGGATTTATTCATTCTCTCGAAACATGGATATTTTACCTACTACACCCACGATACCGCGAACTCCCAGGACACCAGGAAGTGTCCGGAAACGCCGGGTAATATTATATTTAGGAAATTATTTATATACGATATATGATAGTTTAATTAGAAGTTTTAAAAAGCACAGGTTTAGAAATGGGCTAAACCTGTTATCTGCAATACATAAATATGACCAAGTTTGAAGGTTTACGGGAAATAGAAATGCGGTATGCATGTAGGTAGAAATTTTAATTATTTTTTTTTTGGTCACAAATCAAGACACTAAGCATAATTTGTGATAACCTGAGAAGTTTCCTGTGTATATCATAAAAATATACACAACAGCTGATCTCTTGGCCAGGTAAATTCCAGGTAAATAACATTGACCATGGATAAGCTCCGCCCACATTCACTGATCCGTGGAGAAACCGTACGGTGGGTTTTTTTTTTGGGGGGGGGGGTCTTTAAGTTTGCTGATAGAGTATAAAAACTACATGTAAAATGCATATATATTTAGAAAATGCTGAAAAGGATGTAGAAAAAATTGTAAATTCCACTACCCCACGGATTTATCTATAGGACGGGTCCAAATTATTCTTATCGTTTTAATGTTACTTATCTGTTAGTCATCCGAATGTTTGGTTCCTCTGGTGGTGACTGGGGTGGCTTATTAAAGGAAACTCTTTTGATTTCTTTTTTCACTCCACCAATAAGCTTTTGGTTTGTGATGGCACTTTTCATATGTTGCATGGCCTCATCTAATGTATTTGGATCTTTGTCTAAAGTTACTAATGCGGCACGTTTTTCATTGCAACCTCTAAGGAATGCATCTATAGTGACAGTGCTCATAAAATACTCAGGCATACCCTTATAGCCTTCTGTAGCCAGATCTTCAATTCTTTCTGCAAATTCTTCGATGATCTCATCTGGATGCTGTTTTATTTCCTGCAGCTGTCTTCTTATGATATGAGGCTGATCTCTCTTGTCGAATCTTTCTTTCATTTGTTGGCATAGTTGGTTAAAATTACTTTGAACTGTGTCAGAGCGGGAGCTAAAGAATTTCAAAGCTTTGTCCCTTAAACATTCTATAAACTTGTCCAATTTTTCAGATTCTGGCCAACTATATTTTTTAGCAATATGATTGAACTGTATGAAATATGGTCTCCATTCAATCTTGCCATCGTATGTTGAGAGTTTTGGAGGGGCTGGGCTATGTTTATCTATAAGCGATTGATTTCTGTTCGCATTTGTATAGATGTTGTGTGGAGCAATTTTGTCAATGCTTGAAGAGAATTTTCTATGCTCTAACTGATTCAATTCTTTCTCTCTTTTGTCTAAATCTCTTTCTCCATCAATGAACTCTTTCACTTTTCTGTCAAGTTCTTTCTCTCTAGTTTCCAATTCTCTTATTTTCTTTCTAAATTTCGCCTCATGTTCTTGTCTCTCTCTCTCGTCTAACATTCTGAATTTTTCTTTCTCATCTATAAATTTCTGAAGTATCTCATTTTCTCTCTCTTGCATTTTAATATCCATTTGCTCTCTTAATATTGCTGGTCTTTCTAAATGCTTTCTGAATACTGAACATTCTCCTTCTAATTCTTCAATAATATCATCTCTTTTTTGTATCTCTCTCTCCAGTTCACTTATAATTTCATCTCTTTTTCTCATCTCTTCTTGGTGTTCCTCAGACATCTGATCTTTCTCACTACCTAGGGCTTTCTCTATGAATGTTTCATTCACTTGATGTTGTGTGTCAACAGAAGTAGATTCAATGTTTGTTTGTTGTGTACCTACTTCTTGTTGGAACCTTGAATCTATCTTAATAATGCCCTGATCTAATAAAGGGTCCCAAAGTGTGCTTGGAATGTTCTGAATAATTTTCAGATCTTCCAATACTAGTTTTCCCTTGATTTTGCGCTTAGCAATGATTGCCTTAGCTCTTCTTTCCCCAATTCCAGTGATTGATAACAGGTCTTCAAATGATGCTTTATTTATATCAATGGGAGAACTAGTGGGGGTAGCCATGATTTAATTATTTACTACCTAAATCAAAAGCATACTCAAAGAAAATTATGGGGGTAGTCCTGATTTTGATTTTTTACCCTCTTAGCCTACACAAAAATGTGGGGACTAATTCCTAACAAACGTATGTATTGATTAAGTCATCAGACACTCCGACGACGAAATCAAGTGTATGCTTGCTAAAAATATGTTCATGTAGGCTATAAACAATAACAAAAAATACACAAAGAAAGTACAAAAAAATGCAAAATACCACGTAATTGTATTAAATATGTAATAGTGTTTATTAATTGATTTAAATTAATAAATCTACAAAAATTTGTATATAGATTTCAAATTAAACATTATCTGAATAACCACTACATTGAGATGTGTTTTATGCTCATCCAAGTAGAACAGGCAGTACCTGTTCTGATTTATTGAATTTTGCCTTAGGTCATTATAATTAAACTTTTGTAAATAGGTTTGAAAGTGTTCGAAGTTCCTATTGGTTTTAGTGTTGTTAGCTGGTGTTTTATTGGTCAGTTCTTTTTCCCTCCAAAAGTTCTTGGTGGTGTTCAGTCATTCTTTGTCTAGTTGGTTTATAGAGAAGTTGGTGAAAATATATGACAGATATTTGACTGTTGACTGATCATTTCTTTAACAAGGTAAGCTTATTTTCTAACTTTAATATTATTTCTAATTTGCAGTAATCTTAATAATTTGGTAGATTTAATTCCATAGCACTTGCACAGTGAGAATGATATTTTGTGAGGCATAAATCAGTTAGCTTGAAATAAGTTAAATTTATGTGTTTCACAGATTTGGTATATTTTTAAAATACATGTTATTTTTATGATGCAAGTTTATTTATGTAAACTTCATAATTTACAGTCAATCTCCATGGACATTTTTGTTAAATGAGGGATTATTGCCACATCACTTATTCCCATAGAATGGTATGATGGTGTTGATGATATATTTTATGATTATAATGAATAATGTCTGTATAGTCATTATAGAATATCATAAATATATAGTATCAGTGTTTTTAAGCTTTTATAATATCATATGGTAACATATATTTCAAAGAAGTAATTTGTGTAAATAAGTAATACTTTGATGTATATGATTGTAAATATAATTATTTGTTTGATATGTTTCAGAGTGTCATACACATACATATATATCTAAAGCTTAGATTCTGGCAATAAAATGGAGGTGATCGACATCTGAGAACCCATACAGGACTTTGTTGTTTAATTCGACAGAAACCCTGTTACAAATAATTCCCAGTTTATGGTTTACACCAAGAATAAGATATCCCAATGTAACGTTTTACACCAAAACAAGGAACTTCTCAATAAAGAAATTCAAATTTGGCGACAAAGTAAGCGATCGGCGTGATTTTATAAAACCGACTTCTGACACCAATGTTGTGAATTACGTGGTATAAATATAATAAAGAATGCCCAGTTAGTGTAGTAACTACGGTAACGTGTCAAGGGGGTTCGTACCCGGTTGATTCCAGGATCTGGGGTTTTGAATTAATTCAACAAGTAAATAATTTTCCTCTGTAAAAATGATTGAACAAAATGATACAGTTTTCCTCTCTAAAGTGATTTAAATATATAACTACTGGTCTGCAAATATATACAAATAAGACCCTTCCCTTACTTAGGGGAAAATCACACTTGGTCGGCCTATATTACTACTTTATTAGTTTATACACCTCTAGATAGAGATATGCCTTATTCAGGCAGTAACAACTATCTAAGAGGTAAGCCCTAGCCGAATAAAGGTGATCCAACTCCAGAAGCAGCAGTTACTGTGTTAATGCCTTATTCAGGACGGACAGTGAACTGCTAACCTCTGAAGCCTTACACCTTCCCTAACCGAGGAAGAATGACAAATAAATAGGCGAACCTCCAGGAGGTCAACCTCTAAAATGCTAGCCACTACTGTGGTCAGACTCCAAACAAATGGTCCTATATAACAAAGAAGTGTGGCAAGCCTCCAATATTTATATAAGGCAATCCACCTGACCAAACTAACCGTTATAATGCTTCTTCTTCCTCCGCTTGGTTTTAAAAAAAACCTTACTGACTGGCTGCAGCTGTATATATACCCTCTGTGGGTCACATGATCAGCAACAGTTTCTAGATCACCCGCTGCTAGCTAATTGTGTATCAGCCATAGTTAAGTTTCTAGATCACCGTTTCTGTAGGCCTCTTGCAACATTGGAAAACATGAAATCATTACACTACCCACGCCTTCGATAACATGCGACCCGCATGTAAATGAAAATCATGATGTAAATCACAGGGTAGGATTTATTGTACATTCTACACTACGGGGTTACTTATCCCTGTAGTAACAAAAGAATTTTTCTTTACATACAACAATTTAACGAAAGCTCATGATTCAACCACATATTACTAATTATACACGACTTTTTCTTCAGAAATAATCTTAGTATCTACGCTCCCTTCTCTGAATTTCTTGACAGTCTTGGTTTTAACGATTCTCTGGACAGGATCTGTCTGGGTTCCCATGTCTCTTTTCCTCTCTATAGCATTGACCGGGACCGCCTGATCTTTTGTTTTCTTTTCAGGGACTGGAGGCACTCCATCCGCTTTACGTTTGAGAGACACTGGTAAGGAAGGCTTTGTTGGTTTACGGAACAGTCTTCCTTCCATAAGACAGTCATCATTCTTAGGGGAGCAATCTGTATTCTGACTTGATGAATCTTCAACTTCATCACTCCCATTGTCCGAAACGTCCCCAATGAGGTCTCCCGGATCTTGAGACAACCATTCGTGATCACCCTCCGGCTCATTTACCTCTTCACTTCTATTTTCTTTTACCCCAAGCTTAATCAAATCTTCCTGTGCCAATCCTGGGTGACATTTCTTTACATGTCTCTTCAGGTTAGCTTCTTTGTTATTAGAAAAGTCACAACTTGGACATTGAAAAGTCCTCATTGCGCATTTGAAAACATGCTCCCTGTAGTCCTCCTCACTCTTAGCTGAGTATGAACACATGGGGCAGCGCCGAAACTCATAGTTTGGAGTTGTCTTTGTCTTTGCCATCTACAATACACAGAGATTACATAAATGATCATTAATACTAATAAATAATTTTGATCACATAGACTATTTATCAACATAATAGTCATGCAGCCATGTAGGTGACTTTCTATTTCTAACAGGGCGATCATTGTAATTGTTTCTTGAATTTTCTTGATCTGGGACTGTATCATGTGCAACACAGTTTCTTCTGTTTCCTGAACTTCTTCACCAGCAAGTATTTGTGGATGTTTCTTCCGCATGCGATCCACATGTATTACTTGCTCACCTCCTCGGGGTCCACAGTTAACCATGTAGGTCAAATCAGACATCTTTCTGATAATCTTATAGGGACCCTGCCAAAAGCTCGTAAATTTTGAAGATGTACCAGGCCTTCTTTGGGGGAAGAATACATATACTTCTTCACCATTTTGAAATGTTTTCCACTTTAGCTTTCGGTCATATAGTGTTTTTGTCGCACCATTGCTTGGCCAATATTATTCCTGACTGTATTATGGGCAATTTCTAGGCGCTCTTGAAGTTCCCACACCCACTTGTGTGATGGTGCCTTTTTAACATTACGTGGTGGTTCATACATAATGTCTACGGGAGTTTTCGTCTCGCGCCCTAACATCAGCATATTTGGTGTCATGCCAGTAGTTTCTTGTATGGAAGACCGGTAAGCCATCATTACGTAAGGTAAATGAACATCCCAGTCTGAGTGATGCTCATTTACGAAGGCACTAAGCATGGTGGTCAATGTCCTGTTGAAACGCTCGACCATACCATCTGATTGCGGATGGTAGGGAGTAGTATGGGTCTTCTGAATGTGCAGGAGCTTGCATGTTTCTTGAAAGAGCTCGCTTTCATATTGGCGACCTTGATCCGAGTGTATTGTATCAGGAACACCAAAGCGTGTAATTACCTCTTCCACAATCACGGAGGCTATTGTCTTGGCTTCAATATTGGGCAGAGCAAAACACTCTGTCCACTTGGTAAAGTAGTCTGCAACGACTAAGATATACCTATTGCCTTTGTCAGTCTCAGGTAACTCGCCAAGAATATCAGTGGCTATCATTTCCATGGGATACCCTGAACCTACCAATTGCATAGGAGCTTTGTTTGACATACGTGATGCCTTTCTCTTTGTGCATATTTCACAACCCAATATGTATTGACGCACATCTTTTTGTAAGCCTGGCCAGTAATAGGACTGTCTTATCCTTGTCAAGGTTTTATGCATGCCTAAATGACCAGCTGTCCTATCATCATGACAAAATTTAAGTATTACTCTCCTTTCTGCACTAGGAATAACTGCTTGTAATTTCTGACTTTTTGTAACCAAATCCTCCCATTTCCTACAGAGGACATCATTTTGCAAAACTAATCTATCCCATTGAGACCATAAGGATTTTACTGCCACTGACTCTCCAGATATATCATTGTATTCAGGTCTCTTCTGTGCGGCAATCCAACTTTACTAATGTCCCTATCAGAATCTTGCATTTCACTCAGTGGTGTGTCAGAGTAGTCGGTAATACTATTTACAACTGCGTCTGATTCTGGTATCAGACTTGAGCAGGTATGCTGGTGGTCGCTCTTGCACTGTTTACATGGGATCCTACTTAAACTATCAGCATTCTTGTGTAATCTTCCTGGTCTGTGCTCAATGTAAAAGTCATAGCAGGACAATACCTCATTCCATCGGGCCAACTGCCCCTCGGGATCCTTAAAGTTCATCAACCATCTCAACGAACTATGGTCTGTCCTTACTTTAAATTTTCTTCCATATAAGTACTGACGAAAATACTTTACAAAAGTTACAACAGCTAGGAGTTCTTTTCTTGTAACGCAGTACTTTCTTTCGGAATTCGATAAACTTTTACTGGCAAATGCTATTGGTCTTTCTATTCCCTTCTGTACTTGAGATAGTACTGCGCCGATTGCCTCATTACTGGCATCTGTATCGAGGATGAATTCTTGTTCAAAATCTGGATGAGCTAAGATAGGGGCTGTCGATAATTCTGTCCTCAATCTGTCAAAGGCATTTTGGCAGTTGTCAGTCCAAATATATTTTGCATTTTTCTTTGTAAGATCATGCAGGGGTTTCGCAATCATGGCAAAATTTAGCACAAATCTTCGATAGTAACTGCAGAAACCAATAAAAGATCTCAGCTCAGTGAGGTTGGTTGGTACTGGCCAATTTTTAACTGCCTTTACTTTATCAGGACTTGTAGCTATACCCTTCTCTGATATGATATGCCCCAAATATTCCACTTTCCTTGCAAATAAGGTACACTTGCGTGCTTTTAGCTTTAGACCGGCAGCTAATAAACAATCAAACACTTGAGTCAAATTCTGAATCATATCTTCTATGCTTTTCCCTACCACAATTATATCATCTAGGTAAACTAGACAGATACGCCACTGTAGGTTTCTTAACACTGTTTCCATCAGACGCTCAAAGGTAGCCGGGGCATTGCAAAGCCCGAATGGCATCACCTTAAATTGATACAAGCCTCGTCGTGTTACAAATGCGGTCTTGCTTCGATCATCTGGAGTCATTCCCACCTGCCAGTAACCGGAGTTTAAATCAAGTGTAGAAAACCACTTAACTCCACTCAGTTGATCTATCGAGTCGTCTATCCTTGGTAGCGGGTAGGCATCCTTTACCGTAACGTCGTTCAACTTATGATAGTCAACGCAAAATCTAGTTGTACCATCTTTCTTTTTAGCAAGGACGACAGGCGAAGACCACGGACTTGTTGATTCTTCAATGACATTTCTTTTAAGCATGTCATCCACATGCTCATCAACTTCTGCTTGCATGTGGACAGGAAGACGTCTTGCATGCTGCTTGATGGGAGGCGCACTTCCAGTATCTATTTTGTGTTCAATTACACATGTCTGTCCTAGGTCTGCATCAGTTGCGGCAAACAAATTCGAATACTGTAATAACAGTTTGTACACCATTTTGACATTCTTGGAGTCCATCCCTTCTACAGTTCTTTCATACAGGTTTTTTATATGATCGGGCAACCTTTGGCATTTGACAAAATTCTTATTTTCTTGTACCCCAGCACAAACACTGTCAACAGGTGTCAAGTTAGCCACTAATGTCCCCTTATAGATCGTATGAGCTTGATCTGACAAGTTCATCATTCTAATTGGTGCTACTTTGCCTCCATATACAACGGCTCTAGCTACCAAAGCACGATCAGTATCCACAAATCGACAAGAAGGCTCTATAAGACCTACCTCCGGGACCTTATCAAACAATGGAGGTAAAACATTGCACATTGTAACAATTTCACTACCTGGTGGTATGCAAACATTGTCAGCCAGGGTAACTCTACAACAACCAATTTTACCCTCAAGGTGCAAATTAAAAAGTTTGTTTCTGACTCTTAGTGTCATAGAAGACATATCTAAATTACACATCTGATCTCGTAAGAAATCCAAACCTAGTATGCCATCAACACCTACCGTATATACTCGCCTATAAGTCGGATTTTTGGGAGTCAATTTTTGGTCCAAAACTCTATGTCCGACTTATAGGCGCGTCCGAAGAAGATTGGTATTTTTCTGGGAGGCGTAATGTTGTGTTTAATTTAAACAACTCCGACGATTATCATGGACTACCACACAAATGATTATTGTTCACAAATATCTAGACATAGTGCATTGTTTATGTATTTTAAAATCATGTATACTTGACTTAATTCCTTCTCTCCTCGTGGAGAATAGGGCCATGAACAAGTCCTCTCCAAAGTACAAGTATTTACATATTTTTGTTTAGTTAAAAATTATTTACCGGTAACTAATACTTTCAATTCAACTGATCTATCGTTTATCGGTAAAATTGAATTACGAACCCGATTTAATATTGAAATATTCATATGTATACCGACTGAAATATATTTCATAAAAAATGAATATTGTTAACAGATAATTTAGATCATCATTCTTGACTCTTAAAAACTCTATTGTTGATACAATGAATAATACCGGAATCCCACAGTAACAGTTTTCGCGAGACGTGTGCCAATAAGTAAACACGGTGTCAGGTACTGGTAATTAGGAGACCATAATTGTTTAGGTAAACAAGGGATCATTGCCCATAACAGATCAAGGGTTGCGTGTAAACCCCAAACACCTATGGCTTGGATATTGAGCACCCCATAATTATCAATTTCTCAAAATATTTGTTGAAACATAGGTAAAAACACTAGAGCATTGACTTGAAATTGTCAACCGATTCTGACAAAAATTCGTATCGACTTATAAGCGGGTCAATGGCAAATTTCTACAAAATAACCTTAAAAAATACAACCGACTTATAGGCGGACCGACTTATAGGCGAGTATATACGGTATCTCAGCAACAGCAAAAGCTTGCACAAAATTTTCATTTCCTAACTTAAATGTGATGGTGACTAAACCGTCTGTCTTCAGGCGTGAGCCGTTAGCAGTCACTATAGGTCTATCTAACTTAGCGAAGTTTGAAGTAACACCTACAACAGAGTTAACAATATCAGGAGATATTATACTCAATGTTGCACCCGAATCTACCAAAAACTTCACGACTTTGCCCTTAATCTCAGCATGTATAAACATTCCTGCCTTACCAACTTTACAGGTAACCCCTGATTTACCTGCTTCCTTATTGCCTGTATTGGTTTTATCACGGCTGTTCCGGAAAGCAGGATAACCCTCTCTGCCTGAAGAGTCGTATTTGCTGGCTGCTTTACCCAAGGACTTTAAGTACTTAAAACAGTTTGCTTTAACATTACCTTGTTTCTTACAAAAGTGGCATACAACTTTAGGCTTTTGTCCACTTCTTCTCTGTACAGACTGAAAGCTTTCAGTATGCCTCTTCTCATCTTTAAGGACCTTTATTTCCTTCTTGAGATCATCCACTGCCTTGGTCAATATTGAAATGGGGTCCAGTTTTTCGTCTTCATTATGTGTGGACCTAGCGTAAGTTGGGCTTTCATGCATACGCTGGTCAGCTGCCTGGAATGCATCCAACTCTACTGCGTGTCTGACAGCGTCATTCAAGTCGGCAGGTCTCGCTTGTTTCACTCTCAGACGCATGTCTCTGTCCCTTAAAGCATCTATAAACTGTTCCTTCGCGAGGGTTTCCCTTACCTCTACGGGAGCTGTGGAGTAAGCCAGATTTGTTAAACGCCGAATCTCTTGTCCCAGTTCGGGTAATGTCTCTGTGGCTTTCTGTCGTCTCTCTCTGAGCTGTGCTCTGTAGAGTTCGGTCTGGTTGGTGGGTAAAAACCTCTCCTCCAGTGCCTTACACAACAATCTGTAGTTACACTTTTCTCCCTCAGGTAAATTACCTAAGACACCCTGGGCTTGTCCTCTCAAGGATACCGCCAGATGCATGCCCATTTCTGCTACTGACCATTTATTCAGGGTAGCGCATATTTCAAAATGAGATTTAAAATCTACCCAAGATGTACTGCCATCATATTTGTCAGTCTTCACTCCAGAACGGACGGCCTCGTGTTCAGTCTTCTTCTGGCGCCGGCGTGTAACATTATCTCCATAAACCTCATCAAAGGCTGCAGTGTCAATGTACGGCGTGCTTGATAATCGACTCTGATCAGAGCTTAACGGATTGTCCTTTACTACAAAACTAGGCTCGTCATCTTCAAGAAAACTAGTGGTCTTCCTTCCCTTTTTAGGTTTCGCTCCAGTTCCCTCTAATGACTTGTCACCTATTGTGGTATGCCTGCTTTCAGGTATGCCTGAATCTCTGGCGCTTGTCTTCCTGACTGTATCTGACAATCCTAAGCTATCTTGTAATTTCTTTAATTCTTTTTCTACCGCAGACATCATAATATTTTAAGTATTTACACAATGATAAAATATATGAATTAGCTCCGAATTACAAAAGAGGGACAAAAATCAATGAATTAAACCAACAAAAAGTTGCCCAGATCCCACCGCTGCCACCAAATTTTGTAACGTGTCAAGGGGGTTCGTACCCGGTTGATTCCAGGATCTGGGGTTTTGAATTAATTCAACAAGTAAATAATTTTCCTCTGTAAAAATGATTGAACAAAATGATACAATTTTCCTCTCTAAAGTGATTTAAATATATAACTACTGGTCTGCAAATATATACAAATAAGACCCTTCCCTTACTTAGGGGAAAATCACACTTGGTCGGCCTATATTACTACTTTATTAGTTTATACACCTCTAGATAGAGATATGCCTTATTCAGGCAGTAACAACTATCTAAGAGGTAAGCCCTAGCCGAATAAAGGTGGTCCAACTCCAGAAGCAGCAGTTACTGTGTTAATGCCTTATTCAGGACGGACAGTGAACTGCTAACCTCTGAAGCCTTACACCTTCCCTAACCGAGGAAGAATGACAAATAAATAGGCGAACCTCCAGGAGGTCAACCTCTAAAATGCTAGCCACTACTGTGGTCAGACTCCAAACAAATGGTCCTATATAACAAAGAAGTGTGGCAAGCCTCCAATATTTATATAAGGCAATCCACCTGACCAAACTAACCGTTATAATGCTTCTTCTTCCTCCGCTTGGTTTTAAAAAAAAACCTTACTGACTGGCTGCAGCTGTATATATACCCTCTGTGGGTCACATGATCAGCAACAGTTTCTAGATCACCCGCTGCTAGCTAATTGTGTATCAGCCATAGTTAAGTTTCTAGATCACCGTTTCTGTAGGCCTCTTGCAACATTGAAAAACATGAAATCATTACACTACATAAGTCGCTCACCATAGGCTGAGTTGTATAGATCTCCGAGATGATCGTCTCTAAAGGTCTGGTCTGGTCTGTGACTTGAATACAACTAACTTGACAGCTGATCAGTACCGGGAATGTCGAGCCCGATCTTAATAACATCGAATATTACTACACTATGAAAACAAAAACATGGCACGAGCCTTGTTTGCATAACAAGGAATTTCAGCCTCTGTATCTCCCGTGTACCTTGACTAATGACATTCAAATTTTTGCTGATCATTAATAATACCTTAGTTAAGCATTCTACACATTAAAAATGGAAAAATAAGATTTTAAAAATTTCAGCTCAAATCGGAATGACCAATAACGATCATAACAATTTGAATGCATCAATTTGCTCTCTACTGCGCTTTGAATTCAGAGATTCGGACATCACGTGATTTAGAAGAACAGAAAACTTGTTGTGTAGAAACTTATTTCAATATCAATTAAGGGGTCCACACTGGCTTTTCCCTTCTTATAAATTTATACTGTTGCTGAATATTATAATTTAGCATAGGTATTCAGAACAGGAAGTTTTTTGTAGATTGGGACTATATATGTGATACTTTAAGAAATACCCAGGTTTTCTTTGTTTTCGCTTATTTGCTTCTTCATCTTGTGTGTCTGTACGTTTTCAAATTTTGGTGCCAAAAGCAGTAGCTATTCGGGGTGGGCGGTAAATCTAGTACTGCCGACTCCCGACTCCCGACTGTCCCGGATTGCGATGTTTTATAGATTATATTAAAACCGAATAACTTCATATTTCTTGGGAACAATCTTTATGTCCAAATTGATTCATACAATTAAAAAAAACAATATTAATAGGTATAAATACTTAAACTGGAGATGCAGCATACTCAAAAGCGGTAAATCTAGTACTGTGTTTTAAATGCCAAAACCGAAAACGGACATTCTTCATTCTATGCATGATTTTACGAAGAGAATGGTGTTTTTTGAACGATATTAAACAAATCTTTGTATCTAACGAGAAGTATTGTTTTCTTTTTCACAGTTATTATACTTATATATACAGGTATTTATGATCAAAGCATGGTACAATCTAAAATAGCGATCACATGTTCAATTAATACTTTTGATATGTGCAATTATCACCTCATCCGCGTCAGTGATATCGACAAGAAAGATAAAATTTAATCAGGATTATTCCAGTGACTGTACATCTTAATGAAAGTGGACAAAAAAAAACTCTTCTTCTGTGTAAGAACTGCTGTATTGAGGTGTTAATGGTGGCAATTCAATAAAAAATGACATTTCAAAATTCCATAGGGGGTGTTTTACTATTATTCACGAGAAGAATCTATCAGTAACAGATTTTTTAAAATTGAAAATATCATGATATAATGTATCTAAAATTGATTATTTTCTAAAATCAAATTCAAATTTTCTTTCTTTCCCAATAAAACCATAACTATTTAAAAAATATTTTAAAAAACCAATTTCGCAAAAATAAATCCATCTTTTCTAATGACTGAAATTCATCTATATTAAAGCTCGGAAGTTTTTATGTAACTGTTAATTAAATAATCAAAACTTCACAGATTTTTAATTTTCAAGATATCAACAATCAAATATTTTTATTTTCTAAAATCAGGTTCAAATTTTCTTGCTTTCCCAACAAAACAATAATATTTTCTGTTATTGTCAAAAATTGATTGCCGTATCTTTTATGTTAATCTAATTATTTTGTAATTATTTTTTGCGAAAATTAAAAACAGAACTTTATTTTGACTTTAAAAATGTAACAAATCGGGTAATATGTTAAATGGATTTCTTCATAGACATTCTGTAACACGTGTAATTAAAATCAGAAATAAAAAAAAATAATAATAAAAAAATATATATATATATATAAAAAATAAGGGCTCTGAGGTAGAACCACGTCCACGTCGTAGAGCCTGGAAACACATAATTTATGTGGCTAAGAGTTCTGCCATAATTTAGAGAGACAAAACAATGCCTAATAATGAGAAATTTTATTAATTAAAAAAAAACTTTGCATTTTTAATGGTATCTCGAATTAATGGAACTTTGTTGACAATACAGCAGTTCTTACACAGAAGAAGAGTTTTGTTTTTTTTGTCCACTTTCATTAAGATGTACAGTCACTGGAATAATCCTGAATAAATTTTATCTTTCTTGTCGATATCACTGACGCGGATGAGGTGATAATTGCACATATCAAAAGTATTAATTGAACATGTGATCGCTATTTTAGATTGTACCATGCTTTTGTAGTGGTCCTGGAGGTGCTAGGCACGAATTGCCCTGCCACCTCCGATTACGTAGTACACTGATCACACACCTGCTGTGACGTGTACAGCTCCTCGTTCTCTCTTGTCTGTTAACTGCTGACTAGGACAGACGTGTTTCTGTCAGCTTACTATTGTATTGTATATTGTAATTGCGAGCACTGTAATAAATGGGGATTATTTTACCATAGTGTTTCTCTGTTCCGCCATCACCGCACTTGGGTTTAAGTTAATGTAGAGAAACGCTATATTGGCGCTGCGAGCAGGGTAGTTTAGTTTAACAGCGGGGTCAAACCTAGCCTGCACACTAACAAAACCCTATGCAACTTTTGCTCTTGCATAATGAGGTAAACATATTGCGTAAAATCCAAAGCCGGAACGGGATTTCACTAAATCCCGTATTATGATTGGATCGCTATATCTGTTCGCTTTCAACTAAATATAGAAAAGGGAAACACCCGGTGAACATGCACAGTGGTTGGAAATTGAATTTCCTGTAACGTAGCTAGTTCGTGAAGAAGAAATGGTGAAAATTCGGTAAATAGAAGCCGAAATATTAGTTTTTGAAGTAGTGGTGTGTTTAGGACTTAAAATGACATGCTAACTTTGAAAATTCATTAATAAAAAGCTGATTTATGTACAAGAAAGAGGTATTTTGGTATGAATAAAATGAATATTCTACTTTCGTTTCATTGTTGACATGTCGGGAGTCTTTATTCAGAATTTAGGGTCATGTTTACATAACCCAAGCGGTTGAGCAAGGTCTTGTCGGCCATTTTGTCAGCCATTTGTAAATCACTCAGCTCGCGCTCGTATTGCTGCATGCTGTGTTCAGAATTGTGCAATGTGAATATTGTGTATTTCTTTGTTTGGCCTGCGCCTAGTTGTAATAAATATGGATGCACATTTTGGTAAATTTGGTGCACATTTGCAGGGTTTGTGAATTAAAGTGTAATAAAAAAAATCATATCCGTTGAAACCATACGAGGATGAAGTCTTGGAACTTTTCAGGATTGATATTTCAAATGATTTGACAAAGTTCCAAAATAAACAAAAGTTTTATTTAACCTATTTTATTTACCAAAGCGCCAAAGCAATCAATCAACAGTAACATTTCATTAACTATTTCCAACCCGGCTCAGGCGGTCAGCTAGCAGCTGATTGCATACTGTGTTGTCGGTATTGTGTTTGTAAACAAATACGTCATTTGGGGCATGCGCACAGGGGTAGAAATCAATACTTCCGGGAGTTGCATAGAATGTACTGAGTGGTTTTGTTAGTGCTGCACGTGGTAGTGCCCGTCGCCATCTTGGATTTCCGAGATGTAAGACAGTATCATTTATTTGTATTTAATTTTGTACATACGTTTAGTACTTGTGTTTTTTGTTAAGCGGATTAGCCGCTGCATGTAAATTTATATTTTGCCGTTTTGTGGTTACCGGGCTAAATGGACCGAGATTTCAGTTCCTTTGGTTTGGGGAGGGGGACTCTGAGGCCTAGTGGGGACTGGGACGCTCGAGTTGGGGGAAATGGCCAAGAGGGTCTGGGGAGTACCCCAGGAGGGCGCAGTCCGCGGGAAGTCCCGCCTTCCGGAAGCGTGAGGTTTGCTCCGGGTGTGTGTAGCACACCGATGCCCCAAGGGGAGGGTGCCCCCGATAATGTCATCCGATATGGGGGCGGAGACATGTCGCTTACACGGGGAGCTGATTTTGATGGGTCTGGGGAGACGCCCGGTTTCCAGCAATTTTATTCCCTGCTCCGGGAACGACAGACTATCCTGGAGGGGGTCGTTGACCGCATTCAAGGGGAAATGGGTCAAATTCGAGGGAATATTACCCAAGTTCAGGGTGACCTTGGTGCGGTAAACAGCAGGGTAGACAGCCTTGGTCAGGATGTTGGAGCTCTGCGTGGAGATATAGGCTCATTAGAAGCCAATGTTACATCTCAGATGGGAACTTTGAGAACTGATGTGACCTCTCAAATGGGTTCCATGGAAACTAATATGGGCACTCAGTTAGGCGAGATTACTCAAATGCTTGCGGGAATGCTGAGGTCTGACAAGCCTCAGTCAGCTACTAAACCACAACAGGTCAAGGTCACTGTCAGTCAGCCAGTAGGGACTAGTAGCCAGGGGAGTCCCTGGGTCCCTAGTTCAGTACCAGAGCAGAGCCTGCCTTTTGAGCAGCCTGTAGCTAGTGTGCGGAGTCCCAGGTCTGTTTCTGATCATAATCCTGAGGTGACGTCTGTTTCCGCGGCTCAAGGTCAGCCACTTTCTTCGATGGGCTACAGTAGTCTGGGTTCGGGTTTACCGAGTACAATTGCACATGGCTCATTCTTATCGGGGAATACACTTAGTGGGGGGTATCCCATACATCCCAGTATGGGCCAACCCGTTCCGGGTCATTTTGCTGGGAGAATGGGCATGCCTGTGACAGCGCCCACTGCCGCTGTGTATTCTAGTGCAGCTAACTTGGGTTGTCAGAGCTCTGGCTACCATGGTGGGTTGGTTGAGCAGTCAGCGGCACTAGGAGGTGGACAGTCATTTGCACCCGGAATAGGGGGTTGGTCTTGTGTACCTCAAGGTCACACTTTAATGACTACTGCAGATACATCCCAATTTCCGAGTTTAATTCCTCCTGGTACTCGGAATAGCATGAGCCGGAATATTCCAGCTGAAGTAAAGTGGATGAAGTACAATGGGGATGTAGAATGGGGACCATTCTATTCAAAATTATCCACAATCGCTGAATACCATCAGTGGAGTGACCCCGATCGTCTGTTCGCCTTAAGTTTGACATTGGAGGGGGCAACGCTTAAATACTTCGATATCCTGCGTCGCAGGGGCGCTATGTTAAGTTTCCGGGAAGTCGTTCTGCGGATGGAGGAGAGGTTTGGGAAAAGTTCCCTAAGGGCAGCCTCGCAGCTGGAATTTAGTTCAATAGCCCAAAAGCCAGAAGAAACAATAGAAAAGTGGGCGGATAGAGTCATGGACACTGCCCAGAAAGCGTTTGGTAGTGGAACATCGCCTGAAATATTCCAAGAACAGCTTATTGTGAGATTTGCTCTTGGCTGCAGTGATGGTGAAGCGGGGCAACAGTTAATCAATAACCCCCCATGTACTCTGGCAGAGGCCATAAAACGAGTAAAAACTTACCAGTTAAGTCGCCAAGCAGTGGTCCGTCGTCCACGCGCTGTTAGGTCTGTTTCCTCAGAGCAAGACAGTGAAGGGCGGAGAGATTCTCGCTCGCCCCCTGCTCACAGGCATAAGCTCTCGGACAACGAGTGCCGAGACAAGTCAGAGGAGCGGAAAACTAGTTCCCCTCGTGACTCCCGGGAGAGTAGTAGGGGCCGAAGCCCAACGCATAGCCCTATGAGGGGGCAATCTGCGAGCTCAGGGCGCTCAAAGAGTTCAGGGTCAGTAGTGTGTTATGACTGTAAGGAACCGGGACACATACGGCGGAATTGCCCGCGCAGGAGCAACCCGGAGTCCCTGTGCTCTTGTCTGAAAAAATCTGATGAGATTACGTCTAGGAGGCGTTCATCTAATTCTGCTAATAGGGTGACCTTTTCTGACACCCCAAATATCAAGGCCACTTATATTATTCCCTCTATAAGGTCGGGGAGCCAGGGTCTTAGCGCAGGTGCGTGGCGTATCCCTTTAACGATAGGAGGCCAACAAGTTAACGCTACAATCGATACAGCAGCCGACATTACTATTATCTCGGGAGAAATTTACAGGTCGCTGAGACCACAGCCCGAGGTTGTTAAAGACACTAATGTTAGGTTAGCTGGCGAGGGAGCAGGAATGACGGCTCAGTACCTCGGAAGTCTTAATTTGAGAATCGAGGATTATGACTTCGTACACCCGACATATGTTGGCCCCTTACAAGATGAAATGTTACTAGGGATAGATTTCCTGCGTGCACATGGTGCCGAAGTTTCGTGTGAAGCGGGAACGCTCAAGGTCAAGGGAATAGACAAAGCCTTTGAGCTGAGTACTGAAGCGTCAGTGCCAGTACTCGATGCAGTTTCAGCCCGCAGAGTGCGAGTTCCTCCGCGCACTGCGCAAGTAATCGAGTGTGACTTGAGCGCAGATATGCCAGAATTTATACTGGAGCCTACCAGTATTTTTCCGCCTGGCATAGTAGCTTCGCGGACATACAATGCCGCAGGAAATAAAGGCAAGTTATGTATTTTAAACCTGACTGACAGGAGTCATATTATTATGACAGGTACCAAAGTAGGAGAGGCAACCCCTGCTGTTTCGGTTGAAAGTACCGACCCCACAGTGCGCCGTATGTCAGTAGGTGGGGAAAACAGTCATCAGCATATTGCCCCACTCCTAGAGCAGTTAGGTAAGAGCGCGCCTGTGGAGGTCGAGTCCCAGGCTGTAGAGCTAGTTAAGGAATTTGCTGACGTCTTTGCTCTGAATGACCTGGATCTAGGAAATTTTTCCGAGATCAAGCATCGGATAGATACTGGTGATGCACTTCCCGTTAAGCAGCGGATGCGCCGCACTCCTGCTGTGTTTCAGGGGGAGGAAGAGGGTCATTTAAACAAGATGCTAGAGGCCGGAGTCATCCAGCCATCTTCCTCGGACTGGGCGTCAGCGCCAGTTCTAGTCAGGAAGAAGGATGGCAATGTCCGCTGGTGTGTGGATTACAGGGCTTTAAATAAAGTTACTGTTAAAGATACTTACCCTTTGCCACTCATCGAGGAGTGTATGGACACACTAGCGGGCAACCGCTGGTTCTCTAAGCTAGACGCCAATGCGGCCTATTGGCAGATTAAATTAGCTCCAGAAGACCGAAAGAAAACAGCCTTCATTACGAAGTATGGGCTGTTTGAGTTTACTAGAATGGGATTTGGTCTGTGCAATGCCCCCGCTACCTTCGCTAGGGCCATCAACTTGGTGTTGCACAGACTGAACTGGAAAATAGTTCTAGCATTCTTGGATGATGTGTTAGTGCTGGGGGTTTCAGCACAAGCTCATTTAGATAACCTACGACAGGTATTTGAGCGATTCCGAGCGTATGGTCTCAAATTAAAGCCTCGGAAGTGCGAGCTCTTTAAAACTAAAGTTGAGTTCTTAGGCAGAACAGTGAGTGAGCAAGGAGTCGAGATGGGGGACCAGTACATAGCGGCAGTACGTGACTGGCCTGTGCCATATGATGTGAAAGGTGTCGAGCGATTTCTAGGCTTTGCCAATTACCATCGCAGTTTTATTCCCCAGTTTTCTCGGATTGCCGCTCCACTGTATGCGGTGACCGGTAAGAGTGGTTTCCGGTGGGGAGAAGAGCAACAAGATGCCTTTGAAGAACTCCTTAAGTTAATGACTAAACCCCCAGTGCTAGCTATCCCGAATAGTACAGGACACTTCATTCTGGATACCGATGCCTCGGATTATGCCGTAGGCGGGGAATTAAGCCAAATCCAGAACGGGAAGGAGAGAACAATTGGTTTTGGCAGCGCAGTGTTATCAGCAGAGCAGCGTAGGTACTGTACTACCCGGAAAGAGCTGCTGGCGGTTATTAAGTTCACCAGACAATTCCGCCATTACCTGTTGGGCAGGGAGTTCACAGTAAGGACAGACCATCATAGTCTGGTCTGGCTGATGAATTTTAAACATCCGCAGAATCAGATTGCTCGCTGGTTGGAAGAGCTGAGCCAGTACAATATGCGAATTGTTCACCGCCCAGGGAAGAAGCATTTAAATGCTGATGCGCTATCCCGAGACGTACCTGATGATTGCCATAGTTACTCTACTAAAGTCAGACTAGATGATTTGCCATGCGGTGGGTGTAGATACTGCACTCGAGCACATGAACGCTGGCATGACTTTAACACCGAAATTGACGATGTTATACCTTTATCCCAGCTCTTTCAGGAATCGCCTGTGAGCGCGGAGAGCCAGTCCGCTCAGGGGAGTAGCTGTGAAATGTTAGATCCTACTCTTCGTCAGGCCATTGTGACGAGCACTTGGGAAGATGTTCCGTTGACAGCAGGTGCCTCTGATTTACCGAGTTTTGAGATCGTTGTCAATGGAGTGTTGAGTTTGAATCCCGAGATTGAGGAAGTTGAGCCTCGGATTTGTCAGGTATCTCAAGGTGACACTGCAGGAATTTCCCTATCATCATACAGTCCTGCAGAAATGGCTAGTAAACAAAAGTCAGATGATGCCATTGTATACCTGAGACTATATATAGAGTCTGGGATTTTACCTACTGAAAGTGACATGATTATCTGTAGTCCAGAGGAGAAATGTTATCTTCTGGAAAGGGACTGGTTTTTTTTCTAGACGAGACTGGAGTTATTTGGCGAGAACCTGAGGACTCGGACATGCCTCGTCGGTTATTAGTACCGAGGGGTCTTAGGTCCGAGGTCATGCACTTGTGTCATGACATCCCGTCATCTGGTCACCAAGGGATCCAGAGAACCAAAGAAAAGCTCAAACAACAGTTCTACTGGTGGCGGATGGTCAAGGACATCAAGTTATATGTCAGAACTTGTGATGTGTGCGCCCGTAACAAGAGAGGTTCTTTGCCAAATAGATCGGAATTGAAAAGTTGTCAGGCCGGAAGCCCGATGGAGAGAGTACACTTAGACTTTCTCGGGCCGTTACCCCGAACTGACAGGGGGAATGAGTATATACTCATGATGGTAGATAACTTTACCAAATGGGTCGAGTGTATTCCACTCCCATCTCAGACAGCGGAAATAACTGCTCAAGCATCCATTAACAACTTTTTCTCCAGATTTGGCTATCCTTACGAGATCTTTACAGATCAGGGCCGCAACTTCGAGAGTGAGCTATTCTGTAAGATCTGTGCCATGTTGGGAATCCATAAGGCTAGAACAACGCCTTACAGGCCTTCAGGAAATGGCCAAGTAGAACGGTACAACCGCACCCTGATGGATGCGGTTCGTTGCTACATAGACGGTCAGCCCAAGACATGGGATAAGTACTTAGGTCCATTAGCTGGAGCATTGCGGTCGGCGGTGAATCGCCACACCGGATATACCCCAAATCGGTTAATGCTGGGTAGAGAAGTTAACATACCAGCAACCTTGATGTTTGCCCCACCCCCTTCGGGTTCTCTTCAAAATGGGGAGGAGGGTGAGGTAGACAGATACGTGCGAGATCTAGAGCAGAATGTTCAGAGCGCGCATGACATTGCACGCCAGAAGTTAAAATCTGCGCAGAAGGCAATGAAGAGAGCTCATGATCTTAAGGTCCGCATCCGTAAGTTCAAGGTCGGAGATTTGGTGTATTGGCGTCGCAATGCGGGAAAGAAAGTAGAGTCTATCTGGAAGGGCCCAGGTATCATTATTGAAGCCAAATCCGACACAGTATTTGTTGTTAAATCTCGGAGAGAAGTCAAGGTCATGCACCATGACAAGCTTAAAACATGCGAGTCTAGGCAACTTCCGAAATGGTTAGTCACATATCATCGTAAGTTGTCTGGAGAACCAGCAGACCGAGACAGTGATAGTACTCCTGTGTGTGTCGTAGCTGAGCCGCTGGGGGCCACGGGTTCAGGGTTAAGTCCTGGGGACCCGGGGAGTAAGCAAAAAACTAGACTAGAACCGAAGACAGCAGAACGAGTAGGTCCTTATATGGGTACCCGGAAACGAGTGAGGGAAAGGTTAAGTAAACCGAACAAACCTAGTACACCTAAGAGACCTAAAGCTACTAAGGGAGGTAAATCTAAGCAATACTGTTTATGTTTGCAGACTAAACCCAAGGGGTTAATGGTGCAATGTGATAGCTGCCGGGACTGGTTTCATCCTAGGTGTGTGGGTATAAGTGAGGCTTATGCAAAGTCCGTTCCCCAGTATACATGTCCTGAATGTAGTCCCGTCAGTGTCAGCAGTCACTAGATTAGGGGATAGGGTCCCGCAAGGATGCGGAGCAATGTGGGATTGTAAATATTAATTAGTTCTTACTGCTAGGGAAGCAAGTATCTTTATCTATACAGGGATTTTGCCCTGATCGTGATGTCCATTCAGAATTGTGATTATAGGTGATCGAGTTCTGTCGATTTACTTACCCGTGATGTCCGCACTTAAATGTTCTCAGGAGGAGAATAGGCAGAGCTTACCAGTTCCAGGATGGAGCGTTCGCGACGGAGTCGTGGACGTGATGTCACGTTAGACATCATGTCTGTCCTGGGTTGTGATGTCCATGTCCGGAGGCGAGAATGGTGGATGTTGTCGTGGGACCACTTGGAGAGAGGGAGACGACGATGGACCTGAGAGGACTCGAACGAGGGACGCCCAGAACCAGGGATTAATGTGATGTATCATCTTGTGAACTATAGAATTGACTGTTAATATTATAAAAATGTATTATGGACATTAATGTATATTTTTTTATGTGGTAGGCCCTGCTAGGTTTAAAGTGTATGTATATGTTTGTATATTATAGTTTGTCCTAATGTATTACGGGCTGGGACGTCCTTTCTCAAAATGGGGAGGAGTGTAGTGGTCCTGGAGGTGCTAGGCACGAATTGCCCTGCCACCTCCGATTACGTAGTACACTGATCACACACCTGCTGTGACGTGTACAGCTCCTCGCTCTCTCTTGTCTGTTAACTGCTGACTAGGACAGACGTGTTTCTGTCAGCTTACTATTGTATTGTATATTGTAATTGCGGGCACTGTAATAAATGGGGATTATTTTACCATAGTGTTTCTCTGTTCCGCCATCACCGCACTTGGGTTTAAGTTAATGTAGAGAAACGCTATACTTTGATCATAAATACCTGTATATATAAGTATAATAACTGTGAAAAAGAAAACAATACTTCTCGTTAGATACAAAGATTTGTTTAATATCGTTCAAAAAACACCATTCTCTTCGTAAAATCATGCATAGAATGAAGAATGTCCGTTTTCGGTTTTGGCATTTAAAACACAGTACTAGATTTACCGCTTTTGAGTATGCTGCATCTCCAGTTTAAGTATTTATACTTATTAATATTGTTGTTTTTTTTAATTGTATGAATCAATTTGGACATAAAGATTGTTCCCAAGAAATATGAAGTTATTCTGTTCGCCGGTTTTAATATAATCTATAAAACATCGCAATCCGGGACAGTCGGGAGTCGGCAGTACTAGATTTACCGCCCACCGCTATTCGGACCTTCTCGGTGCTTTTTAAAATATCACGTCACTTCCGTAAACATTGCATATGTATTTATAATCATCATGCTATAGCGTCGCGTCTCTTTGTATCGAGAGAGTTCTAGAAAACAAATTCCAACAAAAACTAAATCAACAGACAGGCAATCCATTTTCAACACAAACTTCCACAACCTGAGGATTGAAAACTGAGAGGTAACGCCGCTGTACACAATTACAAAGATTTTTGTTTACGTTTATCAGCTGTTCTGTTGTACTGTATTCTGCGTGACGTAAATGACCATATATAGTGTATGAGTATTCTTGTATCTTTGCAGCACATTTTTCTGGGGGTGTTATTTGTGTGTGTGTTTGTTGTTTATATGGTTTTGTTTGCTGGTTTGTGGGGTTTTTTTTTTTGTTTTTTGTTTTTTTGGCTTCATGACAAATTGGTGTGCGTCGAAATTCAGTTGCTTCTTACGGGTTATTTAAATTGTTCTCTGTGATGCTTTAACAAAGTTTTACCTGAGATATATAAACAAGGGCATTGATTCTTTGAAACTCTGCCAAAAGGAAACGGTATCATATGGAGCACATCAATCGTTCTCCTCCACTAAATTTCATTGCAAAACATGTACACTCTTGAAATCTTTAGGAACATGCATGTATATATGTGTAATCACTAATTAATATATTGCAGAGAGAGCAGCCGATGTAAATTTGTTTCGTGTCAGAAGAAGAGGTTAAGATTCCCATTTTATTTGGACATGTCTGACAAGAAGAGCCCCAGTAGTTTAGATGACTCCCTGAATGGAGAATTTCCACTTCAAGAGCAGGATGATGGAGAGCTAAGTTTGTCAACCGGAAGCTCCGTCAGTGATTCTGAGACAGAAAAGAAGAAAACAAGATCAGGGTCACCAAGTTCTCCTAGAATTCCTCCAGCATTTATGGTGGCAGGTAAATGACTCTGTACACATGGCATAGTTTGTGTGAATGGTTTGTATGACTGGGATATCACGCTCACTTCTGATGGCTGTGACCTGGGTTCAGTCCTCATTACCAGCAGTGATTCTATCTACCTCAGAAGGTACAGTGGGCATCTGGATTTTTTTGGGGGTACACTGACTTTCTTAAAAATATTAATGACATCATCACGTTTGTGTAAAAATCATGTCCCATTACAAATCAGCTCTATTCAAACTTCTTGGGTTATCTAGGGCTGTGTTCAAGATCATAGCTGCTAGGTTAGATATCTAGGTCTATTGAACGCACTGTATATCGAGTTAATGCTTGTTATCCCCATGTAAGGTTTAGTCTAGATGACCATTCAACTTCACAGCAATATACGTAGCCACATGTCCATTCAACTTAAATTCACAGCACTATATATATACATAGGATAGACATTAACTTTTCTTCTTACTTGCCCTTTGGGCAAGTAAACTCGAAGTTTTAGTTGTCCGAATGAAAAACTTAGTTGTCCGAAATATTTTAGACTCTATTAAGCCTGTTAACCAGGAACTCTTATCTCTCTCTGTCATTTGGTGATACAGTACAATCTACTAGAATGGGCCTTCGTTATAATCTGACAAACAGCAATATATGGAGTTGGACTTTATTTTTTAATATTTGATATTCATCAAGCTTAACACAATTATTATAATAATCACATTTCCTACTTAAATAATCACTTGCCCCATTGGGCAAGTGTGTATTGAGTTTTACTTGTCCGAACTGGGTTTTCACTTGCCTCGGGCAATCGGACAACCGTTAATGTCGATCCCTGTAGCCACTTCAGTCTTGAATGCATCCATGCTGTGGCTTGGCTATCTGGAAAAGATCTCAAACCTATAAGTATACGTTTGAGTTTTCATCTATTTGAGCATCCAAAATTTTAGTAAAATCTCAGACTTAAGTCCAAGTTTTGAGTTAAGTTTATTTAAATTTGATAAATCTAGATCTGGTATTCACTGACTAAGTTTCATTTACTTCAAAAGCATCTCAGTATTACTGTCAATAGATCGAATTAGAAAAGAAAGATATGTCGATAGTGATGTGGAATAATATGAATCGTTAAATATTTCAGCTTCTCCACCAAAGTTTCTGAGCTTTGAACAGTTAATGGAAGCTGCCAATGGAGTCAAAAACATGGCATTGGCTCATGAAATTGCTGTAAACACAGACTTCAAGTTAGAAGAGTTCCAACCGCCCGATGACAGGTAAATAGATATATTAATACTACAGTAACTTGATCCAAAGAGTCAGATCACGTCGAGTTGACAGGCGCGGATCATCAGATCAAACTCAATGCTTTGCGTCTCCTGTAATCTGATGATCCGCACCTGTCACCGAAACATGATCCAACTCTTCGGATCAAGTTACTGTAGTAATGATAAATTTATTATATACCCTATTATGCATCGTTAAAAACCCACGGTCAGTGGCTCTACGATTACCTACCATGGGTCATAAGGCCAGTATTTTTGCTGGAAGGTGCGTCTCGGCTTCTATATATGCGATTGGTCACTTTACCATTCCTTATTGTGATATTCAACCAATGAAAAAGCCCTTATTTCCAGTCCTCAGTAGCATAGAAAAACATGCTTTCGAAGCCAAGATTTAAGTTGAACAAGTTACAAAACTTTCAACAAGATGCTTTATCTGCATTATTGAAGTGGAGGGTGTATTTGTGTCTATAAAGACAGGGGAGGAAAAAGCCTGTGTTACCAAGCATTTACTATCTTACTGCCTACCAGTCTGTGAACAGGTCTCTACATGTTCTCCATGAGTTTGTAGTTCCATCATACAAGCAATGTGTGTTTTTTTTAATAGACTTGGTATTTCATCGGTTTCTATAGGTATGTTAAACTTACTTGCGTATTAAGTACTGTCGTAATTTGTTCCAGTTGTGTTGTCGGCACAATTTGAGCCAATAATTGTAACCTTCGATCTAAAACACACCTCTCTCGTGTAAACACAATTGATGTCTCACCTACGCTAATTATAAAATAACATGTGAACGACATACCAGAAGCGGATCCAGGATTTCTGAAGGGGGGGGGGGGGGGGGCACATGTGAAAGTGAATTATTAGTTAAAATAATCAGCCATTTGGGGTGCTAAATCTGGAGTTTTCATCTACATATCTTTGATAGTGGCACAACAAAACACACACACTTTCATGAACACTACCATTACAGCTGACACTTTGAGTACCAGGAATATTTATGGCAATTCCCATTGGTCCTCGATAGGTCACGTAAGATCACGCATTTTAATGAGTTATGCGAAAATATCAGCCTTGTGACCCATGGTTGGTAATCGTAGAGCGACCGACCGTGGGTTTCCGATGATGCCTCTTACGCATTTTAAATCCACATTTATAAGATACTAAATGTAATCCAAAATGCAGACATACAGTGAAATTATATTTTGTGTACGCAGTTAGACACGGTCAATATTTTCCACAAAAAACTTTGCATTGATGCTTTGTGACGTCATCAGTTTCAGAGGATACTGATAAGGAATCAGAAAACCAATGTGGTGATCCGGAAAAGCCGATCACACTCTGTGAAATCCACAGTATAAAAAACGAAACATTGATGGGTATATAAAAATACTAATTAATACATGAAATCATCGTAAACACAGACTTAAAGTTAGAAGAGTTCTGATCACCTGATGAAAGGCACAAATGTATATGTAAATATATCCATGTATTTTAAGCAGTAGAGATGATATTTGTAAATTTTGATTGAATATATTCCTAATTGTAATCTATGAATGTTATTAACACTGTGCATCAGCTTAATATATTCATGTGTGAAATATATCAGTTAGGTTTGTAAGAGCTCATCTAAGAACAATACTGTTATACAGTGATACTGCTCACTTTGTATTTGTAACATGTTGTGAATCGTATTTTGAAAGGCTATTTGACAGTAATTTAGCACAGTGACATCATTTGAATGCTTTCTCTGATTGGCTATTTGACAGTAATTTAGCACAGTGACATCATTTGAATGCTTTCTCTGATTGGCTATTTGACAGTAATTTAGCACAGTGACATCATTTGAATGCTTTCTCTGATTGGCTATTTGACAGTAATTTAGCACAGTGACATCATTTGAATGCTTTCTCTGATTGGCTATTTGACAGTAATTTAGCACAGTGACATCATTTGAATGCTTTCTCTGATTGGCTATTTGATAGTAAGCACATTGACATCATTTGAATGCTTCTCTGATTGGCTATTTGATAGTAAGCGCAGTGACATCATTTGAATGCTTTCTCTGATTGGCTATTTGATAGTAAGCGCAGTGACATAATTTGAATGCTTTCTCTGATTGGCTATTTGATAGTAAGCACAGTGACATCATTTGAATGCTTTCTCTGATTGGCTATTTGATTGGCTATTTGATAGTAAGCACAGTGACATCATTTGAATGCTTTCTCTGATTGGCTATTTGACAGTAATTTAGCACAGTGACATCATTTGAATGCTTTCTCTGATTGGCTATTTGATAGTAAGCACAGTGACATCATTTGAATGCTTTCTCTGATTGGCTATTTGATAGTAAGCGCAGTGACATCATTTGAATGCTTTCTCTGATTGGCTATTTGATAGTAAGCACAGTGACATCATTTGAATGCTTTCTCTGATTGGCTATTTGATAGTAAGCGCAGTGACATCATTTGAATGCTTTTTCTGATTGGCTATTTGATAGTAAGCACAGTGACATCATTTGAATGCTTCTCTGATTGGCTATTTGATAGTAAGCGCAGTGACATCATTTGAATGCTTTCTCTGATTGGCTATTTGATAGTAAGCACAGTGACATCATTTGAATGCTTCTCTGATTGGTTATTTGATAGTAAGCGCAGTGACATCATTTGAATGCTTTCTTTGATTGGCTATTTGACAGTAATTTAGCACAGTGACATCATTTGAATGCTTTCTCTGATTGGCTATTTGATAGTAAGCACAGTGACATCATTTGAATGCTTCTCTGATTGGCTATTTGATAGTAAGTGCAGTGACATCATTTGAATGCTTTCTCTGATTGGCTATTTGATAGTAAGCACAGTGACATCATTTGAATGCTTCTCTGATTGGCTATTTGATAGTAAGTGCAGTGACATCATTTGAATGCTTTCTCTGATTGGCTATTTGATAGTAAGTGCAGTGACATCATTTGAATGCTTTCTCTGATTGGCTATTTGATAGTAAGCACAGTGACATCATTTGAATGCTTTCTCTGATTGGCTATTTGATAGTAAGCACAGTGACATCATTTAAATGCTTCTCTGATTGGCTATTTGATAGTAAGCGCAGTGACATCATTTGAATGCTTTCTCTGATTGGCTATTTGATAGTAAGTGCAGTGACATCATTTGAATGCTTCTCTGATTGGCTATTTGATAGTAAGCGCAGTGACATCATTTGAATGCTTTCTCTGATTGGCTATTTGATAGTAAGCACAGGGACATCATTTGAATGCTTTCTTTGATTGGCTATTTGATAGTAAGCACAGTGACATCATTTGAATGCTTCTCTGATTGGCTATTTGATAGTAAGCGCAGTGACATCATTTGAATGCTTTCTCTGATTGGCTATTTGATAGTAAGTGCAGTGACATCATTTGAATGCTTCTCTGATTTTCTATTTGATAGTAAGCGCAGTGACATCATTTGAATGCTTTCTCTGATTGGCTATTTGATAGTAAGTGCAGTGACATCATTTGAATGCTTCTCTGATTGGCTATTTGATAGTAAGCACAGTGACATCATTTGAATGCTTTCTTTGATTGGCTATTTGATAGTAAGCACAGTGACATCATTTGAATGCTTTCTTTGATTGGCTATTTGATAGTAAGCACAGTGACATCATTTGAATGCTTTCTCTGATTGGCTATTTGATAGTAAGCACAGTGACATCATTTGAATGCTTTCTCTGATTACAGCATAGAGAAGCAGGTGAAGGAGACGGTCAGAAGAGCATTCTGGGATGCCTTTCAAGAAAAACTGAATGAGGATCCACCTGACTTTATGCACGCCCTGGTTCTGATACAGGAAGTGAAGGAGGTAATGGGATCACAGATCTCGGGATCATAATGTATTATAGACAACTTCAGATCTCGGGATTATAATGTATTATAGACCGTGTCATATCTCGGGATTATAATGTATTATAGACCGTGTCATATCTCGGGATTATAATGTATTATAGATGTCTTTCTGATCGTCAGATTTGATTATGATATATTTGAAACAGTAATGCATTTCCAAATTATAAGAGTTAAAATGTTTTTCCCACATGCAATTATATTGCATGGATTCAAATTTGCTATAATTATTGAAGAGTACTTTTTAATAGAAAATTCGAACCCAAGCAATATAATTGCCTGTGGTTTTACCTTGAAACAATTTCTTTAAATTTAGAAAAGCCTAGTCCATTGCTTTTATTTTAGAATATCGTGATGCTTCTGCTGCCCCAGCATGTGCGATTCAGGGCCCAGATCAACGAGGTGCTTGACATTGACTTGATCAGACAGAAGCTTGAGAATGATGCCTTTGACATTTATTATTATTCTAACTACATTGTTGGTGTGATGGAGAAGCTGTGCGCTCCAGTCAGGGATGAGCAAGTGACAAAACTTAAAACAATCAAAGAAGTTGTCCCCCTTTTCAAGTAAGCTGCATATCTTTTGCACTACACTTTATCATTATAGTAAAGTAATTCACATTTCAAATTTTCGTGAATGGGCTGATAGAGAATATGATCCTTCTTTTAAGAAAATACACATGGTAGGAAATGTGCTTCTGATGTGTTCCACAACTCATTTAGAATAAAAGTTTTTATATTTCTCATAACAACACTAAATACTGAATACTAACATACATGTGATTAATATACCATTACTCTGATGTGGGTAGGAAGGGAGAGGGGCTGAAATGTGGGTGGGTGGATGGGAGGGGCTGAAATGTGGTACATGTAGGAAGGAGAAGGGGCAGAAAGGTGGGAGGGGAAGGGGGCCTATGTGTGGGTGGGAGGGGGAGGGGCTGAAGTGTGGGTGGGGAAGGGAGGATTTATCTTTGGATGGGGAGTGGCTAAAGTGTGGGGAGGATGGGGTAGGGTACTTGTAACTCATTGGTGTATATATCCATGTTCATTGTCTTTGTATCCTGTTGATGCATGTCTGTGTCAGGTAAACCACACAGGGATAGTTCCATTAATATACAGTGCCATTGTCCAGCTTCAGATATAATGTTAATGTCTCTGAATACTTCTATGATACTAAAATTAACAACCATATAATAGAGAATGCCGCAATGCAATAAGGTTTTTTTTTTTTCTTTCTCTTTTTAACAGGGAGATTTTTGAAGTGCTGGATCTCATGAAAATGGACATGGCAAATTTCACCTTACAACAAATTCGACCGTACTGCCAGCAACAGTCAGTAGAGTATGAACGACAAAAATTCCAGGACTTCCTCAAATCCCAACAAGGTTAGACTTCATTTATCTGTCTCCAACACAAAAATTCCAGGATCTCCTCAAATCACAATTAAGTTAGACGCCATTTATCTGTCACACACACAAAAATTCCATGGCCTCGTAAATCCCAAGGTTAGACTTCATTTGTCTGTCAAACACAAAATTCCAGGACTTCCTTTAATCCCAACAAGGTTAGAAACCATTTACTTACTGTGTTCACACACCACTAGTTTATCATGTAGGTGTAACGAGGGCCACTGACACTGTTTGTAATCATGTAGGTGTAACGCGGGCTACTGACACTGTTTGTAATCATGTAGGTGTAATGAGGGCCACTGACTCTGTTGTAATCATGTAGTTGTAACGAGGGCCACTGACTCTTGTAATCATGTAGTTGTAACGAGGGCTACTGACACTGTTTGTAATCATGTAGGTGTAACGAGGGCTACTGACACTGTTTGTAATCATGTAGGTGTAATGAGGGCCACTGACTCTGTTGTAATCATGTAGTTGTAACGAGGGCCACTGACTCTGTTTGTAATCATGTAGGTGTAATGAGGGCTACTGACACTGTTTGTAATCATGTAGGTGTAACGAGGGCTACTGACACTGTTTGTAATCATGTAGGTGTAACAAGGGCTACTGACACTGTTTGTAATCATGTAGGTGTAATGAGGGCCACTGACTCTGTTGTAATCATGTAGTTGTAACGAGGGCCACTGACTCTGTTCACATGAAGGATGCAGTGTTAATGTGAATAGTACATTACATGTAATTAGTACGCTGTTTATGGAAATGATACAATGTTTATGAGAATAGTTAGGGCTGAAACAATACGCCCCTTTCATGATACGATACATATTGCAATACTAATGCCATGATTCAATACAATACATTTTACAGAAAAAAAACAATAAGAACTTCGAAGAAAAATTTAATTACGAAGATGCAGTCACAATTCAAAAGCAAAATGTTTCCAAACCATTGAACAGTAAGATGCCTGTTGGCTTTGTAGTTTTAACTGGTGAAAGAGGTTCGCACCCGACACTTGGAGTAATGTCAATTTTTTGGGAAGTGTATTTTTGATTTCTACATTGAAGGAGAATTAGGAAATTAAAAAGAAAAACTGGGGTCGCAATGCTTGTTATTGAGCTATAGTGTTCTAAATATGACCTTATTGTACTTAAAATTTATTCAATTAAACTTGATTTTTCTGTTAATGTCAACAGAACATATGCAACACAAATCAATCATTACATAAAATAGATACATAATCATGTCCTCTAACACTGCAGATGAAAAAAGAAATTCATACTCGTAAAGGAAATGAATAATGACCTTTTTGCACTTGATGTATGAAAAACTTCATGATATCAAAATTTAGAATCTAAAAGGACATATTAGGAGTAATGTCAATTTCTAAAATTTTACATAATTTTCAAGGTCTGGTCTTCCAATTTAAAATGCAACTTTAAAAAAGTGGGGTTTGGAGATCAAATTTTTGAATTATTTGCAAAAATACTGAATTTTTATACAAAATTTCAAGTTAATTAGAACTTTTTTAAGAATCAGTGTTCTGTTTGGAAAAATATATCAACCAAGCTAATAAATCACAACATTTGAACTATAGTTCCAAGTCTCAACTACCTGTGTCATGAATTATAAAACTGAAATACACGTATAGGGGTATAAAAATAGGCGATATATTGGAAGAAACTGTAATATCATGCAGAGTTAGAACTTTTTGATTAGTGAATCCTTCCGCGACGAAATATAGTCCCTGTCAAACCCTTTCAAAATTTGAATTGACACAAAAAATTTCAACTGGATAGGGTTCAGCAATAGATGTGTAATATATTTGCACCAATGGGATCAGTATTGAACCAGTAAATACTTAGTTATAGCATCCTGCGCAGTTGTACTCAGATGCTCAGGAACTAACTTCCCTAAGTTCATTATTGTTTTGATCAGGCTTATGGCTAACAACATTCTGACTGTTATCGGATGTCATTTTGTCCCTCATACATGTAAACATAAAAAGTACAAGTCAAGTCCATTGTATTTTGCCAAACCTGATTTTTTTTTAAACGTATTGAACATTTAATCGAGCGGTTATAGTATCAATATTTCGGTGAATCGTTTCAGCCCTAGGAATTTACACGTTTTACAATGATTGTAGAAGTAGACATACTAAAACATTACACTGTTGTGACTAGATTGTGTCTCATTACCTTGAATCTATAGTTCATACAGATAAGGTCAGTCAAATTAACGTGGACCAATGGCTGTCCAGGTTATAACTTAGAAGTAGGACTTCTAATCATGTGAGTTGCATCTGCAATCAAGTACACTTTTGAAAACATTAAAAATTATCAAAAACATCAGACATTATCAAAAACATGAGTCATCAATGTCAGAAATTATCAAAAACATGAATCATCAACATCAGAAATTATCAAAAACATCAGAAATTATCAAAAACATGAATCATCAATATTAGAGATTAAAAGACATCAGAAATTATTAAAGACATCAGAAATTGTCAAAAACATCAGAAATTATCAAAAACATCAGAAATGATATTTTAAAAATACCATGAGTTATCAACATTATTAAACACATTGAAAATTATTAAAAGCATAAGAAATTATCAAAAACGTCAGGAATTATCAAAAGCGTCAGGAATTATCAAAAGCGTCAGGAATTGTCAAGCACATTAGCAATCATCAACAACATCAGAAATCATTAACAACAACAAATTGTATTTCAAGAAACTGGGATTGATGGTTTGGAGTTCACGAAAGTCTGGCTGAAGAGAAGTCATGATAAAATCACAGATGTTAACGCAGTGGAGGAAGCCATGTCATTGCCCCTGGCAACACCAGCAGCCATATTGAATGAGGCCTACATCGAATTACTGCACTGGGATGAGCGAAATGTCATTCCTGAGGTATGGAAGCAGTGATGAGAAATTTTGAAGCACCACTTTCTTGCAAAGATCAGTGGCTGCAAACCTCAGAGTTTGACTACACATACGATATACATGTTGCCTCATTTTGCAATATAACTTGTGATGAAAATAGCTTTGGATAATTATAATTATTAGGTTTCTTACTGACTGTCTACAGAAATTCGTAACAAAGAAATACAATTGAGAAGACATTGCAGATGGTGTGTTGCCATCTGAATTTTGCTACTTGTCATCATAAGAAATTTAGAAGGCTATCATATGACAGGTTTCATTCACAGACAGAGCATCATTCTACTCCAAGGCAAAACAATAATTGTTATTCAGTAATCAGTATATAAGTAACACTTTAAATGGAAGGTCATCAACACTTGCTATGATATCAACATACAGTAAAACATGGTTATAGTGAACCTCCAGTGTCAGCAAAAAACAGTTTGTTATAACTAAACTTCATTATACAGTAAAATATGGTTATAGTGAACTTCCAAGTCTAGCAAAAAAAAAAGAACAGTTCATTATAACCAAACTTCCTTATATCCAATAAAATTTTCATTATTTTCCTCCCTAGAGTAATAAATATGACTTCGCAATAAGCGTGAATTTGTTATAAGTCTGTTTTATTGTATTGAGAATTTAACTCGTGCTTTATATTCTCTTTTGGTTTTTCATTTGACGACTTTCCTGCCTATTGAGTACATGTGCTGCTAAGATTTAACTTCATATTTCATGCTACTTGGTTATTTAAAAAAAGCATTTGTCCTTTTTCTGATAGACGCTGGTGATGGACCATGCTCGAGTAACGGAACAGAGGGAAAAAGCCCACCGACTAGCCCTCATTTCATCTGTCCTGATGATTACCTACAGCACAGTGGGGTCTTCTATTTCTGGTGTCCAAGTCCTAAAAGACAAATTAAAATCCGAGATCTGTACTCTACTGGAGGGGGTATCAAACAGGTAATAGAACCACAACAGTTCACTGATATTACAACCGCGACACTCCACTGATATTACAACCACGACACTCCACTGATATTACAACCATGACAGTTCACTGATATTACAACCACGACACTCCACTGATATTACAACCGCGACAGTTCACTGATATTACAACCGCGACACTCCACTGATATTACAACCGCGACAGTTCACTGATATTACAACCGCGACAATTCACTGATATTACAACCGCGACACTCCACTGATATTACAACCGCGACAGTTCACTGATATTACAACCGAGACACTCCACTGATATTACAACCGCGACACTCCACTGATATTACAACCGGTACACTCCACTGATATTACAACCGCGACAGTTCACTGATATTACAACCGCGACAGTTCACTGATATTACAACCGAGACACTCCACTGATATTACAACCGCGACAGTTCACTGATATTACAACCGGTACACTCCACTGATATTACAACCGCGACAGTTCACTGATATTACAACCGCGACAGTTCACTGACATTACAACCGGGACATCTAACTGATATTACAACCGCGACAGTTCACTGATATTACAACCGCGACAGTTCACTGATATTACAACCGCGACAGTTCACTGATATTACAACCGCGACAGTTCACTGATATTACAACCGCGACAGTTCACTGATATTACAACCGCGACAGTTCACTGATATTACAACCGCGACAGTTCACTGATATTACAACCGCGACAGTTCACTGATATTACAACCGCGACAGTTCACTGACATTACAACCACGACAGTTCACTGACATTACAACCGCAACAGTTCACTGACATTACAACCGGGACATCTAACTGATATTACAACCACGACAGTTCACTGATATTACAACCGCGACAGTTCACTGATATTACAACCGCAACAGTTCACTGACATTACAACCGGGACATCTAACTGATATTACAACCACGACAGTTCACTGATATTACAACCGCGACAGTTCACTGATATTACAACCGCGACAGTTCACTGATATTACAACCATGACAGTTCACTGATATTACAACCGCGACAGTTCACTGATATTACAACCGCGACATCTCACTGATATTACAACCGCGACAGTTCACTGATATTACAACCGCAACAGTTCACTGATATTACAACCGCAACACTCCACTGATATTACAACCGCGACAGTTCACTGATATTACAACCGCGACACTCCACTGATATTACAACCGCGACAATTCACTGATATTACAACCACGACAGTTCACTGATATTACAACTGCAACACTCCACTGATATTACAACCGGGACAGTTCACTGATATTACAACCGGTACACTCCACTGATATTACAACCGCGACACTCCACTGATATTACAACCGCGACAGTTCACTGATATTACAACCACAACAGTTCACTGATATTACAACCGCGACAGTTCACTGATATTACAACCATGACACTCCACTGATATTACAACCACGACACTCCACTGATATTACAACCACGACAGTTCACTGATATTACAACCACAACAGTTCACTGATATTACAACCGCGACACTCCACTGATATTACAACCGCGACAGTTCACTGATACTACAACCGCGACAGTTCACTGATATTACAACCGCAACAGTTCACTGATATTACAACCGCGACAGTTCACTGATATTACAACCGCGACAGTTATGAAGCATCATAGTTCATGTCCTCATATGTTTTCAGAAATGAAAAATTCTGATATTTACATTTTACTTTCATTTCTGTTAGAAATCCTATCCAGTGAACTAGATCATGTACAGTAACTATATTATAGATCATGTGCTATATTTGTCAAGATTCCTATATTATGTGCTGTTCACATCTGCATGACATTCATGAGGAAATGGCTATCATGCAAATTGTTAAAAATATTAAATGCAAAAACATTAGAAATGTAAATATTTGTTACTTTAGATAAGTGCTCTCTTAGACCAAAGACATGTTGGTATTCTACACTGTTGAGATTTTCTGATAAGACATGTTAGTATTCTACACTGTTGAGATTTTCTGTTACGACATGTTAGTATTCTACACTGTTGAGATTTTCTCTTAAGACATGTTTGTATCTACACTGTTGAGATTTTCTCGTAAAACATGTTAGTATTCTACACTGTTGAGATTTTCTGTTAAGACATGTTTGTATCTACACTGTTGAGATTTTCTCTTTTAAGACATGTTAGTATTCTACACTGTTGAGATTTTCTCTTTTAGCGACCTCCCTAAAGCGATGAGTAATGTAGGTGAACAGGTGAACAAGACGGTGAATGACTTCCTGTCGTCTCATGGATTCCAGGCTCGGGAGGAGGCCCAGCAGAAGATGCTGGTTGGTCAGATCACAGATATATCTGATAAAGACAACAAAGTATACAACATTCTGTGTAAGTCCACTGTAAATTCTCTGTAATTAACAATGAACACCCTCCATCAGTTACGGCCTCTGTTAGTTACACTTTCTGTAAGTTACATTCTCTTAAGTTACACCCTCTGTAAGTTACATCCTCTATAAGTTACACCCTCTGTTAGTTACACCCTCCATAAGTTACATCCTCTGTTAGTTACATCCTCCATAAGTTACACCCTCTGTTAGTTACATCCTCCATAAGTTACACCCTCTGTTAGTTACATCCTCCATAAGTTACACCCTCTGTTAGTTACACCCTCCATAAGTTACATCCTCTGTTAGTTACATCCTCTGTTAGTTACACCCTCCATAAGTTACACCCTCTGTTTGTTACTTCCTCTGTTAGTTACATCCTCCATAAGTTACATCCTCCATAAGTTACACCCTCTGTTAAATACACCCTCCATAAGTTACATCCTCTGTTAGTTACACCCTCCATAAGTTACACCCTCTGTAAGTTACATCCTCCATAAGTTACACCCTCTGTTAAATACACCCTCTGTTAAATACATCCTCTGTTAGTTACATCCTCCATAAGTTACATCCTCTGTTAGTTACAGCCTCTGTTAGTTACATCCTCCATAAGTCACATCCTCTGTTAGTTACACCCTCTATAAGTCACATCCTCTGTTAGTTACATCCTCTGTTAGTTACACCCTCCATAAGTTACACCCTCTGTAAGTTACATCCTCCATAAGTTACACCCTCTGTTAAATACATCCTCTGTTAGTTACATCCTCCATAAGTTACATCCTCTGTTAGTTACAGCCTCTGTTAGTTACACCCTCCATAAGTCACATCCTCTGTTAGTTACACCCTCTGTTAGTCACATCCTCTGTTAGTTACATCCTCCATAAGTTACACCCTCTGTTAGTTACATCCTCCATAAGTTACACCCTCCATAAGTCACATCCTCTGTTAGTTACACCCTCTGTTAGTTACACCCTCCATAAGTCACATCCTCTGTTAGTTACACCCTCTGTTAGTTACATCCTCTGTTAGTCACATCCTCTGTTAGTTACACCCTCCATAAGTTACATCCTCTGTTAGTTACACCCTCTGTAAGTTACATTCTTTTAATTTACACCCTTTTTAATGTATGTTACACACTCTATAAGTTACATTTCTCAGTATCTTACACTCTTTGTAAATTATGCTTCTTATAAGTTACATCTTCTGTAGGTTACTTGATTTCTCTTAAGTTACACCCTCTGTATGTTACTATCATGTCTCAGTTACATTCTCTGTTAGTTAAAATCTCTGTAAGAGCAGACATAAAGTCATTAGAATTGAACGAATTAAATAATGTTAATTTGTGAAGCTTTTTTATTTTTGACTATGAATTTAATCCAGAATATAGTTTCCAAGTGTTTGAATGAATAAAATACATGAGTATTCTGTTAGGTGCACTCAGTAGAATAACTTACTGAAATCCATTCCCACCAACATGCACAAAGCGTTCCATGTTAAATAAATCATAGAGTTCTGATTCATGAAAGATTCAGTTTCTCTTAATTAAGTTTTCTCTCTCTCTAATTTAGTTAAAAGATTGCTAGACTTCATCAGACAGATCATTTCCTCTCAACATAAGGAACCATTAAAGGTGCCCGCCGGATTCTCTGCCGTGGAACGGGAGCTAAGCCAGCTCTGTGGTCGCTTCCTGCGAGTGATTTCCTACAACAGGTCCGTGTTTGGTTCATATTACACAGACATCATTAACATACTCCTACAGAAACACATGGCAGACCTGTCTCCAAGGTAACCAGTCAAGTCACAGGAAGATGAAAGGCATTATGGGATTTATTTGAACTCCAGAAGACTTTGGAGGCCAGTGTGTGAATGCAAGAGGACGGAGTGAAGGGAACTTAGCTCATCAAGAGGGGCTCTAAAAGTAATGCCGAATACTTTCCTCTCAATCTGACTAAAGTACAGACCTATATTATTATATATATAATAATATAGGTCTGTACTTTAGTCAGATTGCTTTGCTCTGTGTGGAATATTTCTTGCATGAGAAACGCATTTCAAGGGAGAAAACTCTTCTTGATACTTCATTATGCCTGTTTGAATATTTAGTGATTATTTCTTGTATGTGCATACACTGTTTTGAACATTATGTGATGTAGTAGAGAGGAATAATATGATTGTGAAATTGTTGAGTGTTTATTCTTAAACATGTTAGAAGAGGCATTATTTGTGTGAATATATTGTCAAATTTGTGTTTTTAAGCAACATGTATGCATTGTTTTCTATTATGAACATGTGTGCCAAGTTTATAATTATGTTGTTTTTTCAATATTTCTTAATTTTCTTTCTTGCATTACATAACATTTGGACTATTCCTTTGGAATTTAAGAATTGTGTATTTATGATATTTAATCAAATTTCATATTAAAAACATTAACAATTTACCAAATTATAAAACTTTTAAGATAATCAAAAATTACATTAAGAATCCCATGGACAACAAAATTGTTATATACAATGGACAACTACTCTGCCATATCAATAAGGGTTGGTGAAATGAAAGAGTGGACCAAATTTTAGATTATCTCGTGAAAAGTTATGTCAAATTTTCCTGTTTTTGATGCATATATACAGCTGTAGCAGAATTTTGCTGAAATAAGACGCAGTTCTTGTGATATTAGTTGATATGCTGTTTGTAATGCACAGTTTATAAATAGAATAAACCTATAGGTTTATATATATACATATCTCTTCCTGCTTTATGATTTCTTTGTTGACCAGTGTGTATAGGATATTGTGTCAAGTTGACTTCGGCTCCTTGTCACGCGACATCTTTGATTTTATCTTGAGTTAGCATCAGCTCTATATAGTGTGAACGTACATCTTCAATATTATATGAAGTCACTGACAGCTGTGCCGCGCGACATCTTCGATTTCACGTTGAGTTAGTATCAGCTCTGCTTAGCATCATGTCTTCAATATTATATCATATCAGAGTGGCGGGGGTTACAAGGGTTGGAAACACACACACACACACACCCTCCCCTTTTGTCAGAAAATTTTGCTTAAAAAGGGTAAAAATAATGCATTTTGAGGGTGGGACACCCCCCCACCCCCACCCCTTTGAAAACCAAATTATGGTAGAAACCCCCCGCTCTTTCAAAAATTTCTTGATCCGCCCCTGCTGTTAGCTGTGTCATGTGACATCTTGATTTTATGTGAAGTTAGTATCTTAGTTATCAAAAACGGCTCAATGGATCAAGGTAAAATCTTCACAGGGTGATTGGTGGGGTTCTGTACATGTACATAACTGGCCTTATTTGTCATGTATGTTCTTGTGGGTGCATTTAAATAGTTTCATTATACATGTATATATTATGATGTGTTGCATAACATATAATCAGTTTAACTCTTATTGAATTTTATTGAGACTCTTTACTGATTGGCATGGTCAAAATTAACACCCTGCACATGCATGTACATGTGTGCTTCATTTTGATTGGATAATGCTAAAATATCTATAACTTTTGTATGAATAAAGGGAATGTGATTGATTGTATCTTGTTTAACATCCCTCTCGAGAATTTTTTACTCATATGGAGACGTCACCAACACCGGTGAAGGGCTGCAAATTTAGGCCTATGCTCGGCGCTTATGGCCACTGAACAATGACACGGAACTTCTGTTTTTGAGGTCATCTCTGAGGACCCATTACATCCACGTCTGCATGATGCCAAGCATTTGGCGATTGAACTGTCACTACCTGTTTTAACGACTTGGGTCTGTCGTGGCCGGGACTCAAACCCTGACCTGCATGTTGGGGCAAACACTCTATTTCTAAAGGAATAAGATTATATTCACAGCATAGTTTAGAATCTATTGACTGGTAAAATACAAATTGTACATTGTCTTTTGAAGGTGCAATTTTTCGAAGGACCATAATTTTTTTGTTGTTTAAAAATTTGAAATTTCTTGTAAACGTACCATTAGATTCAATATGAAATGATCTGAAAGTTTATAGGTATATACCGAGAGATCTAACTGAATGGCAGTCAAAATCACTGTATTGACACACGTGAAAGTGCACTTGATTTTGATTGGATTATACTTAAACATCTATAACTTTAATTTTTTTCAATGAATTGGTTTTAAAATCATACTGTTTTATATTAAGACTTTAAACATACAGACCTGGTCAGGCTGACATGCCTGTTTGATTAATTTTGATTGGATAATACCTGCACATGTCTAACAAATGAAGGAAATAAGATTACATTTCATACTGTTTTGTAAATATAATATATGTGCTTACTGAACGATTCAATTAGGCTTGCTCAATCAAAAAAAAAAAATGCTTGGGAGATGTTGGGGGGGGGGGGGGGGGGGGGTGTTCGATAACAACTGTAACAGTCCTCATTACAATTAGCACTAGTTTCATTGTGTCCAGAAATGAGAACTCATATAAAACAATTCTTAATTTATTTCATCACAGTAAAGACAGTAATCATAATAAGGTCCTTGAGAAACTAAATGAACTCCAACAAGACTAGCCAAAAACACATTTACACGGGGTATATCGATCCAGTCTCCTGCAGAAATCTCTCAATGGAAGAAACAATATAGCAGCAACTTTGAATTATGAAGCTACCAATAAATCACATGTACCTGTTGTTTAAAACAATATCACAGTCAGCTTTGATGTCTATAATAAGATATGTATATAAATATGAACACAGCACTAATTTTAAAACAAGGTGCACATTGGGTTCCCATGGCAGTGTCAACAACTGAAGTTCCACAAGCCACCATTTAGTGTGTAAATAAAACAAAATGAACACAATTTTCAAACAATGATGTCAATTTAGTGACATACACAAAAAATATGAAACATTAAGGCTAAGAAAATAAATAAATCTGTTGGTACCCGGACATGGTGGCAAATTAGGCACTCCAACTTCACAGCAGTAACGGTTGGGCACCTTGGCATTCACAATAAAAATAACCAGAAATTAATAAAAACAACAAAATACTGCCTGTGGCATTAAATTTAGAAAAGTGTGTCTGAGAGTCAAAGGATTATTTATTCCATTAGCCTTAAATTTGTTTAGTATGATTTATGGATTTGATTTGTAGGCTTTTGTCACGGTGTTGTAAGAGAAATAGACAGGTATCTATTTCTAGTCTTTTGTCTCTCTCAAATGTTTAAAGAGATAGACATTTTATTTTCGTCTTTTATTGCCGGGGGAGTCGTAATTGTTTCTTTTGTATCCTCTTTTTCACTTCTCCTGCTCTGACGGGAGGCCTTGTTAGAGTACACCTCTCCTGGATGAGGGGATACTTTCCCTGAGATAGCCCCATCTCTGACTTGTGAAGTTACAGCATTTAATTCTGGATTTACAGCATTTAAGTCCTGAACAATTATTCCCGCTGCGACACTTGACATCTTTCTTCCTTCTTGAGGAACTTCCTCTTTTGGAATGAGAGATTTGTCAAAGAAATTAAAATCAAAAATTCGGATCCTGTTTCCATTTCCACTGGCAATCCTAAGGTCATCAAAGTAGATGCATTTGACATTGCCTCTCTGTCCTTTGGTTTGAATACTCTCTTTCCTGGAAAAAAAAATGAAGTACTGGGTGTATTATTGATAATGATAATAGTAAATCATGAACGTGTATCAGAATGAAGGCATGCAATGGTGGAATCATTTGAAATCGTAGGGCCTAATTTTCATGGATTGTCAATAGTTCACATGCAGTGTAATTTCGTGGATATGGGTTCCGTACAATTAAGCAGTGAATAAATGGTGTATTTCAGTGTGCTTTGACAAATTCATGGAATAAGAGTAACTAGCTATGAAATCCACGAAAATTGAACCACCATGAGATCAAAAGATTCCACAGTACTTCCTGTTACAGTAGTAATATGGAGATTGTAAGGGACATAACTCTAACCTTTGGAGATCCCAATACTTGACTAAACCATCTTTGCCGGAACTGACAATTGTTCCTAACATTTTCTCCTTGTCGGTGACTTTTAATCTCACTGTTTCTATCCTGTAAAGATAGGATTTTAAAATCTGTTTCTATCCTGTAAATATAGGATTTTGAAATCTGTTTCTATCCTGTAAATATAGGATTTTAAAATCTGTTTCTATCCTGTAAATATAGGATTTCAAAATCTGTTTCTATCCTGTAAATATAGGATTTTAAATTCTTCCATAAGACTGTTTCACTATTATTTCAAAATGCAGTAATTTTGTTGGGTGTTGGACACATTCACATCCTGTATAACATATTACAGACAAATGTGTCAGGACTTATAAACTGTATAGGATATTCCCAAGGATTTAGCATTGTAAAAGAGATTACCTCTTCATATGCCCTTCAAATGTCCTGATGAGCTTACACCTATCTGTGTTATAGAGACAGATTGTCTCCCCGTAACTACAGGCAATTAGTCCTTTACTGTAACTGACGGCCATGATGGAGGTGGAGGGGCTAGCCCATATTGTCTGTCTCTTCACGCCCGTCTCTCTGTCCCAGATCCGAACCGTCTACAACAGAAATAATTCTAAATCACTGAATCTAAACCGTATATAACAGAAAAAATTCTATTATATAAATCATTGAATGCGGGTTGCCAACAATAGGAAAAGTTCTAAATCATTGAATCTGAATCATATTTATAGATATAATTCTAAATCTCTCTTCCAGATTCAGAATGTCTAAAACTTGAATAATGCTAATTAAGTCATTCCAGATCCCCACTGTCTATAACTGGAACAACTCTACATCTGATTCATTAATTTTCTGTTAAATTGATTGATTGTAGATATTGTTACATTCCTTTTGAAAATATTTTACTCATTTCATTACATGTGGTCATCCCCATTGCCGGTGAAGGGCTGCAAAATTTAGGCCTATGCTCGGCGCTTATGGCCTTTGAGCAGGGAGGGATCTTTATAATGCCACACATACTGTGACATGGAGCCTCGATTTTTAGTCACATCCGAAGACCGCCTCATTTAGTCACCTTTTACGGCAAGCAAGGGGTACTGAGGACCTATTCTAACCCGGTTCCCCATGGGACTGTTAAATTGACAGTGGATCTCCATCATTGTAAATTTCATTAGTACATGTATACACACAGTAAGCTAACTGTACAGTTTTATTCCCCACCCTATCAGCTGATCCTGTGATGACTAGAGAACCGTCCTCCGACATGTCAACAGCAAAGATGGCTGCATTGTGTCCAATCAGAGTGGTCAGCAGAAGACATCGGGATATATCCCAGACTTTGGCCTGCAAAAAAGTGTTCCCATGAAGTATGGAATACTTTTATAAAAAAGATGAAGAGAACAAGCAGTGATAAATTTCATTACAAAAGGAGTGATGTACCGCTCAATGTCATGATAATGTACACCTCAATGTCATAATGTACCACTCAATGTCATAATGTACCGCTCAATGTCATGATAATGCACACCTCAATATCATATACATGTACACCTCAATGTCATAATGTACACCTCAATGTCATATCCATGTACACCTCAATGTCATATTGTACACCTCAATGTCATAATGTACACCTCAATGTCATAATGTACTGCTCAATGTCATGATAATGCACACATCAATGTCATGATAATGCACACCTCAATGTCATAATGTACACCTCAATGTCATACACATGTACACCTCAATATCATAATGTACTCCTCAAAGTCACAATGTACATCTCAATGTCATGATGTATACCTCAATGGCATGATGTACACCTCAATGTCATAATGTACATCTCAATGTCATAATGTACACCTCAATGTCATATACATGTACACCTCAATGTCATATTGTACACCTCAATGTCATAATGTACCACTCAATGTCATAATGTACACCTCAATGCCATACATAATGTACACCTCAGTGTCATAATGTACACCTCAATGTCATAATGTACACCTCAATGTCATAATGTACACCTCAATGTCATAATGTACCACTCAATGTCATAATGTACACCTCAATGTCATAATGTACCACTCAATGTCATAATGTACACCTCAATGTCATAATGTCACCTCAATGTCATAATGTACACCTCAATGTCATAGTGTACATCTCAATGTCATAGTGTACACCTCGATGTCATATTGAAGAGAGTGCAATGTCATGATAAATGAAGTGCATCTTAATGTCACATAACAAAAAGAATTCAATGTAATATTCACACACACCGTTCTGTCCTGGGAAGTGGACACCAGCACATTCTCGTGTCGGACCATGGCCCAAACTGGACCTTCGTGGGCAATCAGGGTTCTACAGCAGGACCCTGTCTTCATATTCCACACCTATTAAAGTAAACGGACCACATGTTTATGTCATACGCCTATCAAAGTAAACGGACCACATGTTTATGTAATATGCCTCACAAAGTCATAGGACCACATGTTTATGTAATATGCCTCACAAAGTCATAGGACCACATGTTTATGTAATATGCCTCACAAAGTCATAGGACCACATGTTTATGTAATATATGTTGAATGAAGATGATGATGACTCAGGCACACTTTTAAAAGTAGGATCATCTTCTCAGCTACAATACTAAAACTTATTCCCTGATTTTTTATCTAACATTTTCTAGAGCCTCCCTCTCCCAAAACAATAAAAAAAAATCAATCTGCAGCTAGATCATCTTAAAATCTAGTAAAGTATGGCATTATTATCATTTTTTTCTTGCCTCTCATAAAATTGAATATAAATTCTACAAGGTAAACAATCTCCATGCGCACGAAGAGCTAAATTAATTAATCCCTGTGTTGTGGTTTTGAAGTATTTGGGATGTACTCAGGATCACTCTTAATGATCATGCAGCCATACCTAGGATTCAATACTTTACATTACTGAACAAAACTTGAATTCCACGAGATTAAAAATCACGGTTCCTCCAAATGTAACAGGAAGGGAGAAAATACAATGGTCCAGACCGGGATTCGAACCCGGGCCGCCTGAATCTCCCAAGTCAGGTGCTCTACAAACTGAGCTATCTGGCCACTGCGACAATCGAACCCGTCAGACTGCTACATTAGAAATTAAGCTTAACGCAACATGAAACCAATAGATATAACTCACCTTGATGGTTCCATCATATGAGCCACTGACCAGCAGGGCCTTGGTGAAGAAGTTGAGACACCACACACCTCTATCGTGTCCTTTAAGGGTCTGAATGAGTTTGCCAGTCTTCATGTCCCACAGCTTGATCAACTTATCCTGGGCCCCACTGGCCAAGATTCTACCATCAAAAATGATCTCCTCCACCCTATAAACATAACAACCAGTCATCAAAAATGATCTCCTCCACCCTATAAACATAACAACCAGTCATCAAAAATGATCTCCTCCACCCTATAAACATAACAACCAGTCATCAAAAATGATCTCCTCCACCCTATAAACATAACAACCAGTCATCAAAAATGATCTCCTCCACCCTATAAACATAACAACCAGTCATCAAAAATGATCTCCTCCACCCTATAAACATAACAACCAGTCAGTTGAAAATGCAAATTGCTTTTCCTGATTTTTTTTTGTGACAGAGTAATGATTTGTGAGGCAAAGCTATACATGTATTCATTCAACTTTTAAGCTCAGAAAAAGTTTTGTTGTATGAACATGCCCTGTATGGTTTCACTATGTCGATCAACACTACATATTTATCAAATTATATTTATCTTTGCAATGTTTTTGCCTTAAAGTTTGACATCAATCTTCACAAATTGAAATAACCATTTCCTCATGAATGCAGTTCAGTTGAAAACAATGCATGCATGAATCTTGGTAGATATAGTTCGTCTAGTTTAACGGCTGGGAATTCCAACAGAAATGAAAGTATTAAAATGTAAATCAAAAAAAATATTTCAATTTTGAAATTCATGAGGGTATGAACTGCGACACTTCACACCAGTGTGAAGCCTCGATTCTGAACACCAAAGGAAAAGTTGTGGTGCACTTCTGGCACACTGTGTCACTATAGTGGCACACTGTGTGCTGCTAGTGGCACACTGTATGCCACTAGCGGCATTAGCTGCACACTTCTGGCAAACAGCTCTGGCACACCGATTTCTTTGCTGCAAACTTGCAGCAAATTTGCAGCAAACCTTACATTTTGGTAAGGGATGCCAGTCACACCCTCATCATTCTCAAAAACAAAATTTATTTCTTAAGTATGTATATTAAAGATACTTCTTATAGAAATTAAGAATATGAGATGGAATTTCAGCTAGTTAACATTACAGCAGTATTAAGACTTTTAAGCTTTCATGCACAAGTGTGGACAAGAAAAGTTACAATTTACGGAATTTGCTAATGTGCAACAGATAGTGAAAAGGGTTGGCCATGCAGACTGCAGGACTCAAACCCGGGAGCTTTTGTTTACATTTGCAAGAGCCCCTACCAATTGAGTTCCCAGGCCAATCTACCCAATCCCATCTTCATAAATCAAAGGTTATTGATTCGTTACCTCGTACTCAGTAACCTTTGACTTGTGAAGATGACCCAATCCTGGCTCATTACACATGTATATAACTCACTGATCACTGTGACCCTTAAGGTCAAGGACACGGCACGCCCCACTCTCCCAGTTCTTTGCTAAGTAGACGTTATCCCGGTACACCGTTTTCCAGTTTGGACTGGTGGGAACCGGAACCTTAATCTCAATATCCCCACACTTGTCCTTCCATACTTCATTCTTATTGGCAAGAGCATACCAAATTTTACTGACCTGTAATGGAAAATCACCTACAATACTTAATTCATTTTTATTGGCTAAAGCATACCAAATCTAGCAGCACTGTATAGCAGAAAATCACCTACAATACTTAATTCATTTTTATTGGCTAAAGCGTACCAAATCTTACTGACCTGTAGCAGAAAATTACCTACAATACTTCTGTAATGTGTAGCGGTCACCCAGCCAAGTACTGATCATGCTCACCATTGTTTAACTTGCGTGATCAAGAGAGAGACTCTACCACATCACCAGAAAAGCTAGCTCTCTAGCGAGGCAGTATAAGTTCCCTCTTATACTGTCCGCTACACTTCCCCCACTCGGGGAAGCTTCGTCCCGAAGCTTAGTGTGAGTTTTCTCTGAGTGTTTGGCACCTGCTCGGTAACAGCATCCACTGTTCCTGACGACAACTGTCGTCCCCGGATGAATCCACGTCCATACCCAGAGCTCCGAAGAGACCCTACCTGAAGCAGGCCTCCCACCGAACACCAGATCGAGTCACTACCCTGCCACCAATTTGTAACGTGTAGCGGTCACCCAGCCAAGTGCTGATCACACTCGCCGTTGCTTAACTTGCGTGATCAAAAGAGATACTCTACCACATCACAAGAAAAGCTAGCTCTCTAGCGAGGCAGTAAAAGTTCCCTCTTATACTGTTCACTACACTTCATTCTTATTGGTGCCGAGAATGTAACTTCAAGAAATATGACTCTACTTTAAAATCAGTGACTTTTGAATGATTACCTGCACATGTGGCGATTGTTGCCATAATTTATTCTTAGAAAGACGTGCTATAATTTTTCAGCTTCTCTTAAAGCATATGGTACATGATACTGGGTCTTATTTTTCACATTTCAGATAAATTGATTGCATGTAAATCTATATATACTAGGACATATATAATACATGTAGTTAAACTCATTCCACTAGATAGAAAATGTCAAGTATACTACAATCTAACGCAAGTCATCTTAATTTTTAAATACAAGTAATCTCCCCTAGGAAATTATTATTTGTCTCATAATTTAAACAAGTCCTGCTTGAAATATAAAAAAAAAAAATTAATAATTTCATCAGATTGTGCTTGTTCACTGATGTACACCTGTAGTTTCCTTTAGGGATAATAATAAACACAACCTTTTTACTAACAGCTCTCATGTGACAAATTTTTGATTCATTTTTTGTCAAAAACATATGTATTCTCATGTAACAGGAAGGGAAAAAATGCAACGGACCAGACTGGGATTCGAACCCGGGCCCCCTTAATCTCTATAGTCAGGTGCTCTACCAACTGAGCTATCTGGCCACCGGCAATCGAACCCGACCGACTGCTACATTCCTCCCTCCTTAAATATCTTCACACCTGAAGACATCAACCCAGAATCTTTATATCCCCTGGCAGGCATTTTCACCTGTCAGTTCCAGGGGCTGGTCTACAGCACCAAATGTAACAGGAAGGGAGAAAATGCAACGGACCAGACCGGGATTCAAACCCGGGCCCCCTGAATCTCTAGTCAGGTGCTCTACCAACTGAGCTATCTGGCCACCGGAGATCGAAACCGGCTGACCGCTACACTCTTTTGGCAAGATTTTAAAGTATGTAAAGTATCTATTTACACGGGAGGATGCACATATTTCTGTTATATATACAACACTGACACAGTAGCACACGAGTATTTCTGTTAATATACAAGATTTACACAACATCACGAGACTCGGAGAGTATTTCTGTTAATATACAAGATTTACACAACATCACGAGACTCGGAGAGTATTTCTGATAATATACAAGATTTACACAACATCACGAGAGTATTTCTGTTAATATACATCACTTACACTTGAGCATATGAGTATTTCAAATGGAGTGAGGTATTTGAGAATCTTTAGGGCCACTTTCTCTGGTAACAGGGCCAAAAAATCACGATGTTGTCGCACCTGCAAAATGAGATTAGTGCACTCTTAGGAACATTGTGCGTATTTACTTTAAGTCACTTGTAAACTTTGGCAGAGATAAATCATATTTGTAAAACTGCTTGGTCTTACTGTGTTATAAATTAGCCAACAATACTACATGCAGTAAAATTTATTTAAAATCTCCCGATTTGGTTGTTGACACTGTTGGGAACATTTATTTTAAAATTTGGAATCTGACAAATGACTAATTGTATTTTAATCAGCAAGGCCAAATTCATACTGGCAATTAATTCTTTAAACGCCTTGCTCATTCAATGCAGATCCCCCAAACAGGGTTAGAACAATAAACCTGGGTGACCTGTACATACTGATAGAAAACTAGATATGAAATACTGCTGTCTGGCGTCCAATTTCAGGATAACCTTGTGCAGAAATTCGTTTCTTTTCACATCTGTAAAAAGAACAAATATCATTAAATTATCAAAATGGAAAAATAAGCGTCATCTTGTCAGAAACTATTCGATACTGTTTGATTCCATATCAACAAAAGTTTGTATGATTTATCATAAGTAAACATAACTCCCCGATAAAGGAATTACATGAACTCATTGAAAAGACGAAGAGTTACACAAAACGAATTCAAAAGTGATTTATTGTGGGGCAGGGGTAGGAAACGTTTTGGGTGATAACCCTATGGTGTTTATGATTGGAAAAGAGAGGATTACGAGAGCAATCTAGAGTAGTTCTGGTTACCAGGATGTACTTTACAAATTCTGAATTTTCAAAGTGTAACATAATTCCACCTATCAAATTAAATATCGTATTGGGCAATAAATGTTTTCAAGTAATACTTAACATTCAAGTGTTTAAAGTCAATGAATGTACACACATTGAAAGTCTGATATCAAACTGCGCTCTTCCAAAACTATCTGTAGCTATAAACATCCCGAATTTAAAAATGTTAGAATTACTAAAAATCACCTGACCATTCATTCTGAAGCCAATAATTTACCTGACCAGTCAATCATTTAATATTCATAGTCTTGATAAAATTACTGCGATTTCGATTGCATGGCCTAAAATATTGTTTGATTTCCTCATCAAAGAAAACTTGCATGATTTAGACCTTATTTCGTGCATTGATATGTTGGATGAATTTGAAAACAAATCATGTTTATTTTAAAGTTTTTAATTAGCATTTAAATGATAAGGAATAAATTTATTATTTTTTTGTTGGATGGAGGTATATACATGTACCATGGGGGGAAAAAAGGAAAACTGTTCATCTTGTGCTACATTGTACGTGCAATGATTCAGTTTTCCATCTCTTTACCTCCATCCAATTAATAAATTCATTCCTTTATTCAGAAGCCAATAATTACCTGACCAGTCATTCATGTACCAGTTAATAACAGTCCGGGCATTGTCATCCAAGTCGGATGGTCTCTCGTCCCCAGCCTGTGAATAAGAAAGTTTTCTATCATTAAATTCACTGTCTCATTTCAAATTCATTAAAATCAGTTTTTCAAACAAATATAATTTATGATAAAGTAGTAATATATGTCTTACATGTAAATTTTTGGCACATTTTTCAGGAAGAATACTGAGTGAGACCTGCTTGACAGTCGGCACTTCTGATTTGTCGATGAAAGTGAGGCTCTGCGTGGAATTACTGAGGCTCTGGGGGTTGCTCTCATTCTGAATGTGGCGTTTGACAGGCATTTCTAGGAACCTGAATGAAAATTCAATTCACAATGTGGTTACAATATGATAATATTGCATTCATTATGGGGGGAAAAACTAGGCATTATAAAGTAAACCAAGTCTGGTGGTGTGTATATAAAGTTAAGTTTAATTTGATTCTCAACTAAGAGAATTTAGTGTCGTTCATTTCCATTTTTTTAAATTCTAATTTTGAAAACTTAAATAAATACACTGTACTTGTTCTTCATATCCGCGATGAAAATCAAACAGTACAATGTTTAGTACACAGAATCTTAGAGTCATAAAATCCTGCAGCTGCATTCTGAGTTTTATCTTAAGTGACTCACCTGAGCACTGCGTGACTAGAATGGACTCACATGAGCACTGCGTGACTAGAATGGACTCACCTGAGCACTTCGTGACTAGAATGGACTCACCTGAGCACTGCGTGACTAGAACGGACTCACCTGAGCACTGCGTGACTAGAATGGACTCACCTGAGCACTGCGTGACTAGAATGGAGTTTCTCTGGGTGGTGGGTGAGTAGGGGATGCTGATTTGCTTTTTTGCCAGTCCTTTCTGGTCTCCCTGGTTGTTTTATGTTGGGGAGGGGAGTCTTTGACCTTGACCCTAGGAGTGAGCTGTAGATGGCGGGATAAAGAAAGCAGAGTCATTAGGACCGTCAATCAGACAAATTTTAATTTTTAAAAAAATGAAATTCCATCAAATCCAACAATATTTAATCAAATGGAAGCAACACATACCTAGATCTTACTACATCATGTTTCGTTTTACTGAAATTGTTAGAAAGGAGACCGTGTTAAATAATGATGGTTATATGCAACAAAATGAGCTCGAGGCGACACAAAATGATATATGTTATAACAAATAAGTGACACAAAATGATATATGTTATAACAAATAAGTGACACAAAATGATGTGTGGTACTGACTGTCCAACATAACATAGAAATCATTTAATATTCAGGAGAGGGGGGTTAAATTTTAGTGGTGTGAGGAAAATGAACATGTTCATTACATGTTCATTGAAGCTTGATTTCATGTTGAAGATCTGTCTTTGATTTGTTTCTCCTGGAGAATTTCGTGGGTGTACCATGCATACAAGAAAACCATGCACCCCACCCTCCGATCTGTATGAAAATAACTCACCCAATAAAAATTAACCCCTATGAAAATTAATGATTTTACAGTATTCGAAGTTGATAAGTTAAAATTATATGACTGAGCACAAAGTACTGATAAATTATTAGATAAATGTCACTAAGATATATAAAGGTTTTTAAAAAAATGATTTTTCATATTTTCATGTGGAAGGGAGAGAGGTTGTGACCTGGAAATGTCTTGTATAGGATATGCGATCAATGTGTACCAGGATTACAGAATTACCTCCCCTGATGGATCCCCTTACCTGTATTCAGTGTAAACTTTCTGTAGTTTCGTATCTTTCTCGATGGGAATTTCTGGAAATCTCACTGTAGATGTCTCTTTCGCTTGTTTTTTGACATCATCATCTGAGCGGAAGTAACCGGACTTTACACGATAAAAGTTGTCTTGTCGGTGAAGTATCAATTTTTGCTGAAATATGTGAAAAATATGGCCAGAATAATTTGTCGATATTTAATTCTCAATCATTTGATTTAATTTTTAAGTCCACCTGCTAATTTTATCTTGTCTTTCGTTTGTTGGATATCAAACAATGTGGAAGCACATTGAACCTTTAATTCAACACCAGAGTCCTTCATTAATCTTTTATATTTTTCTGCAGCATTGTATAAAATTTTTAATTGATTTTTCAGTGTACATTGATGTATTTGGATACAAAATTTGATAACAATTCAATTCGATCACTAAGCATTTAACTGACACTGCACATGTCATTGAAGTGAAATTTCAAAATGAAAAGCAAGGGTTTCCCCTCATAAAGAATTCTACTGTTCTAAAATAAAAGAGTATTATTAAGGGATTACAGAAATAACAAATATGTAGACTTATAAAGCTATCAGCAGATGTGTCATTCCATTATCAATATCGAAAATAATTTTAAACAATTAAACTCCTTCAAACTTTATATGAAATAAAAACAAACATCATGAACATGCAATTTTCATCCATTATATGAAGATCACATACTCAAAAGCTCAAGAGAATTTTTTTTTAAGTGGCTTGATTTTAATATCCATGAATAAAAGAGATTTCAATAGACTTGTTGGAGACTCAGTACAAGAGAAAACAATTAATGTGTCTCTGGATTTGGGATAAGATTACCTGGAAATTAAAAACAAACATATTTCTTATCACTAATAACTTGATAAATTGAATGACCCTATTTTATGACCAGTGGAGATAATGTAGCAAAATTAACCATAATCTTGTTTTTGTTTCAAAATACACTTTGCCTTTATTCATCTCTCTGTTCTCTTTCTTTCTTTCTCTCTTTCTAACATTCTCCCAGGAAGTTGAAGTTTCTCCTTTCCCTGAATATATCTCCCAGTCTCTCTCTCTCTCTCTCTCTCTCTCTCTCTCTCTCTCTCTCTCTCTGTATCTGATTCTGTCTGTCTCTCACCCTCTCTGTATCTGATTCTGTCTGTCTCTCACCCTCTCTGTATCTGATTCTCTCTCTCTCTCTCTCTCTCTCTCTCTCTCTGTGTGTGTGTGTGTGTGTGTGTGTCTGATTCTCTCTCTCTATTTCTCTCTGTTTATCTCTCTGTCTCTTTATCTCTCTCTCACTCTCTCTCTCTCTCTCTCTCTCTCTCTCTTTCTCTCTCTCTCTCTTTGTCTCTCTATTTCTCTCTATCTTATAATCTCTGTCTCTTTATATCTCTCTACCCATCTCTCTCTATCTCCCTCTGTCTCTTTATTTTGTCTCTGCCAGTCTCTCTCTCTCTCTCTCTCTCTCTCTCTCTCTCTCTCTCTCTCTCTCTCTCTCTCTCTCTTCTTTCTCTCTCTCTCTCTTTCCCTCTCTGTTTCTGCCAATCTCTCTCTGTGTGTGTGTGCCTGTCTCTTTCTCTCTCTATTTCTCTGTCTATTTTTCTGTCTCTATCTCTCTCTCTTTCTCTCTTTATCTGCCTCTCTCTCTCTCTCTCTCTCTCTCTCTCTCTCTCTCTCTCTCTCTCTCTCTTTCTCTCTGTCTATCTCTCTCTGTCTCTTTATCTCTCTCTTTCTCTCTATCTGCCAGTTTCTCTCTCTCTCTCTGCCTGTCTCTCTATTTTTCTCTGTCTATCTCTCTCTGTCTCTTAATATCTCTCTGCCTATCTCTCTCTGTCTCTCTCTCTCTCTGTCTCTCTCTCTCTCTCTATCTGCCAGTCTCTCACCTCTCCCTTACTTTCTCCATCCATCTTCCTCTCTCATCTCTTTCTCTCTGTTTTAACATATTGAAATTTTATTTTGCATTTACTTTAGAATCAGTTCTTATTTACCAATCAATATCAGATATACTAATCAATTCTTTAAAAATCACAACCACAGCAAAACTATATCAACCAGTACCTAACGTTCATTATAAAGATCTCCCAGACATCTATTGAATATGATTGATTTTGTGAAGTTGTATGATATACCATTATGCAGTAACATTAATGAATATTTCAAAAATCAGTGTAGCAAATAACTTGAAATGAATTCTCATAGAAAAGTCTCTTTTGTGTAGAATGAATTCATAACATATCTTAATAAAAGATATATTGAATATGATTGATTTTGTGAAGTTGTATGATATACCATTATGCAGTAACATTAATGAATATTTCAAAAATCAGTGTAGCAAATAACTTGAAATGAATTCTCATGGAAAAGTCTCTTTTGTGTAGAATGAATTCATAACATATCTTAATAAAAGATATATTGAATATGATTGATTTTGTGAAGTTGTATGATATACCATTATGCAGTAACATTAATGAATATTTCAAAAATCAGTGTAGCGAATAACTTGAAATGAATTCTCATGAAAAAGTCTCTTTTGTGTAGAATGAATTCATAACATATCTTAATAAAAGATATAATACACCGGCAGCAGACGTTACACCGGCAGCAGACGGTCAATAAGTCTCTACAGCAAGTTCTTTATATGGCTTAGTGATGTCTCTTACTCATTTAGGATTTAGTTACTCTGATATTTAGATGGGTTTGTTTTTTGGGGGGTTTTTTTTGGGGGGGGGGGTGTCATTTTTCTTTTTATTATTTGTTTTCTATCATCTTACTTATTTTTGGTTATATTTTTTTTGCAACGTTTTGAATTTTTTGGTTGTTTGTTTGCTTTCTTTTGTATTTTGTTTGTTTGTTGTTTTTTGTCTCACTACATCCCCCCCCCTCCCCCCACACACAAACATTTTGATGGAATACCTGGACCTCTCTGCTGGTGTATGTGCTGAAGGGTTTGAACTCCATGGAGGGGTACATGCTTTGAGCGGTGTACATGAAGTCACGGTGGAGATAAGGCTGCATTACGGTGTACAGGAACTGGAACTGGGTGTGGTTGCTCCGCCGCAAAATCCACTCCAACAGGTGGCATCTCTAGAAAAAACAATTAAAGAAATCTGAAAAGGGCTATAACTCTGACAAATGGGAAAAAAACAAATAACAAAAATATTAATGAAATCTAAAGAGGGAAAAAACTCTTTAGTGTATGATTACTGGAGTTTTTCTTTTTTGGGGGAGGGGGGGGGGGGTAGCATAATCATAAAATTAGATTTTATATGATGTTTTTAAATTTGCCCCTTTTTCCTTCAATTTCCAGATAATGAAAAATATGATATAAAGAAGGGTTTTTTTTAGTTCAAACTTAAAAATCATTTGAGACTCATGCAGTCTTAATCTTGGCTGAGATTCGGCTTGGTAAAGGCGCCATCAGTCCAAATATTCAGCCAAGCCAAATCTCAGCCGAGATAAATGCAGCCAAATGACTCTGCAATACAAGTAGCCAGGGTTTTCAGTATCCACAGACTGTCTGACTAGCCTCCTACATCTATTAACAAATAATTCCATATTTTGAAAACACAGGTTATGAACTGTGACTTTGTACTTTAAGACAGATCTTGTAGCAGTCATACAAGTGAAACAGCACATTCTATGCCGTATTTGCTGATTTTGAGAAGGCTTTTGACAGCTTACACTGCGAGTCTCTATGGAAGATCCTGTGTCACTACAGCATCCCACAGAAACTGGTTCATATCATCCAGTCCCTCCATGAGAACTTTGATGTGCCAGATGATGCATAACAACCAGCTCACAGAGCCTTTTGCAGTGAATACAGGAGTACAGCAAGGATGTATTCTATCCTCTGTGCTCTTCTCCCTGGCATTCGACTGGGTCGTCAGAAATGTCACATAATGTAGAAAACAGGGACTGCAGAGGATACCGACCTCAATCCTAGAGGACCTGGATTATGCTGATTCACTTGGCCGCCTATCTAGCAGACACCAAGATATCCAGCAGAAGACGAGGCATCTCAGTCTCACAACCAATTGAAGATCAACATCAAAACAACACAGGTCTTATGAGTGAACACCACTTTCAACAACAATCCAGTTACAGCAAGCCACAGAGTTCACATTCCATGAGGAAGCAAAGACACCACAACAGGTGACTCAGAGAAAAAGACACCACAATGGGTGACTGTGACAAACCCTTACAGAAATGAGATGTACCCGAAAGGTACCTAAAATGTATCTGTAAGGTACCCGAAGCAACTTTTTCCCTGAAAAAGGTACCCAAAAAGTACCCGCAAAAAACTTAGCCATTTTTCGACAGTACCCGGAACGTACCCGACTATTGTAAAAAGTACCCAAAATGTACCCAGATTAAAAATTGAAAAGTTAAAATGTACCTGAAATGTACCCAACAGAAAAATATAAATGTTCAAATGTACCCGAATTGTACCCAGGGTATCAATTAAAGAAGTTAAAATGTATTCGATATGTACCCACTTTAAAGTTACTAAGTTGAAATGTACCCGAAATGTACCCAACAAAAAATATTAATGTTGAAATGTTTACCAGATATGTACCCTGGGTAAATTAAAAAGTTAAATTGTACCCGTAATGTACCAACTTTAAATGTGACTATTGAAAATGTACCCGAAATGTACCCATTTAAATAAACCTTGTAATTTCACAACAGATACAAATAATATGAAAATAAACATTAAACAATTTCACAACTGATTTTGAAATAAGAAAGCTTTTATAGTCAATTGTACCAGCATTATGTACCCAACTTCAATCTGGCATGTTTTTTTTTTTATTGATGTATGTATGTTTTAGACATTTTTTATTTAAAAAAAAAATATATATATATATATGAAATAGTGCAAATCCTGTTGATGTTAATGAATTTTAATTTATCTATAAAAAGGTTTTTTTTTGTTCTGCCATTAAGGTAGCTATAGTATTAAAGAAAATCTGAAGGATTACATGAAGGGATCCATCCCTAAACCTCTAAATGGAAAGCTATTTTCCATTTTTAAAAACATAACAATCAAAAATAAATAATTGTAGAGACCTAGTAGTAAGATACTCTTTTGAACTTGATAATGCTACATGATTGTTAGTCTGCAGCAATTTCATAAGAAAAAATTATATATATGTGTTTGTGTGGTAAACAATCTGTATATATCATAATACATACATATATAGATCTATCTGTATATGATTTTTTATTTTTTTTTATTTATTTGGGGGGGGGGGTGTTGTTTTTTTTAATATTGATATACACTGTATGTCAAAAGATGTCCCTGCAGAAGGAAATTATTGAAGATCATCATATTATTTTTATAAACTAGTTAACTTATTAATTAATTAACCAATCAATTCAGAGCGGATCTTCACAGTACTTGGCTCTAACAACCGTAAATTGAGATCGGGTTCCTGATAAAAAGCATCGGGAGTGCACTCCGAGTTCCCGCGCTTAGTAAGCATGCAGACGCCATGTTTATGATGTTGTGACATACCGTAAACTTTATGAACAGACAAAGAATAGCCTTCAACAGGGACCCGAGGGATTTTGTGGTGTTATCCTGAAGAGACTCCCAACCATTAAGTAAGTGATTTACACACTAGTGTATTTTGTAGATTCTTTGACTTCATGCCAGTCATGATCACTGATAATCCGAAATTCCTCCGATTCTTATCCCTTTCACATTTGTGTCTGATGATCTTCACTGCACATAACATATAGAGAAAGCAAGGGTAACAATCAGAGGTATCTTGAATTATGTAACTCATGTGTCTTTTGTAAAGTAGGACAATGGAATTGGCTAACTAGTCTAAATGCGTCTATTGTCGGACACTTAAGACGATTTTCATTTTCTACCCGGCACTTGATAACCCGCGATTTGCATCAACTAGATATATACTCGCTAGACACAGCAATGCTATTTCATTTGTAACACCTCATAGTTTAACCACTCTTATTATGTACAAAGCAGGTCAAACTGAAATAACTTAAGTAACGTCGGCATTATGTTAAAATCAGCTCGATCCGCTCCTTTATTTTTATGTTGTCGCAATACGAGGAGCGGATCGAGGAGCTGGTTTTAATCAGATTGGTCCGAAGGAACAGTAAGAGTTATCAATTGACAAGTAAAAATTTAATTTGATAGCACAAGTGACCAGTGATTAGAAATATTTATTTATTGTCCTGTAATTTGGTTATTGGAAGGTCTTTGGTATCCTTTGATTATTTACAATTTCATTTCTCTTTCAGAATATAATTCATGATAGATACAGAATTTATATGGTGTGACCACTGACCAGACTGGTTTTAATATGCCATTCTGAGAATTACACTATGCAGACCTGGATCAATGTTTATATAGTTCCAAAATGAGTTTACTCTGAATGACACTTCAGTTCATGCACGTTTTAGGTAAGTCCAATGAGACTACTAGGCCTATATGTATAGTGGATGGGAAGTCCATGACCCTGATATGTCTTAAATTTGTCTGACAGCAAGTCAAATTGGGATGACTAATTCCACTATCAGTTTCAAATCACTGATTTAATTTGAACAGATCATACAAACTGTTTCTATTAATTTTAAATAGATATATAACATGCCCACAAAATAATTGCATTATTATTTTTTTTAGAATGTACGTCATCAATGTTCTCCCAAAGGAAAGTGAGCAAAAACTTATCCAGAGAATCAACAGCACATTTTTGTGAAACTTTTTAAAATGCACAGGTAATATTGCTGTTAAAATATTTTGTATCCTATGATCTGTAATAAAATATAAGTGGCATATTGATATAACTTTAACTTAGTTATAACTTTTCAACTAAAATGGGTAGGGATTTTATGTTTGCCATTTTTATTCTTTGTGACAAGAAAATATTTTTTAATATATATATACAAACTGTACATATAAGTACCTCATTAATGACCTTTTGACCTACTAAGGCTTTCTGATGGTACCAAATTTAATCTTCTGACCTTGACATGAATTTTGACCTACTTGTCTTGAAAACCGTTAAGTTTAGGGGCATCCATGGTTCACATTCATGTCTTGTTGCTGTTCAGACTATGAAAAGATGTTGCTGTTAAGAATGATTATCTAGCACAACCATTTAATGCAAAGTTAGATAAGTTAAAATATTTTCATTGCAATCTTGGTATTGTATTGCATGTGTTAATCATTTATGATGAAAATGTTTTTTTTTAAATTTCTTTCATTTATGCACTTATTTACATGTATTTGTTAGATTTTAATCGAATTAATAATAAAGGAACAATATCCAAGAAATATAATATATAAGTATATTTAATTTAGAAAGTTAAAAGAGACGAAACGGGTGTAAAATAAAGATAATTTAAAGCGTCAAGTCAACTGAATTAAAGACAAAGAAAAGTGCAGTAAACTACATTCGTATTGTGATTTGGTTTTATTATATTTCATTAAATGGGGTTTTTTTTGTTTTTTTTTTGCAGGAGAAATAGGATTACGAAGAAGAGAAGCTTTGTCATAATTTTTTATAGTATGAATTAAATGCAATTTCTCATATATTAAGATTCTTCATTTTTTCAGGACACATGGTTGGTAATATTCATGAAAACTAGCAGAACTCCAGTACATTTGAAGTGTTAGTCAAGCATACTTTAGGAGAGGCAAGCAAAGTCTGGAAAATGCCATAAATGGTACCCGAAAAGGGCCTAAAATGGCACCCAGAGTGTACTTAAAATGATACTTATGCTGTACCCGGAATGTACCCAAAACGTACCTAAAATGGCACCGGGTTTGTACCTAAAATTGTACCCGTAAAGTACCTATAATGTACCTAAAATGTACCCAGTTTGTACCTAAAAACTGTCTAAATTGGTAACCGGATTTTACCAATAATGTACCTAAATAGTACCTATATTAGTAGCAGAATTGTACCTAAAATGTACCAGAAAAGTTTCTGAAATGGTACCTGGGTTGTATCAACAATGTACCCATAATGTACCCTGAAAATGTATCAAAGAAATGTACCCAAAAAGTACCCCAAAATGGGAACAACAATGTTGACAAAATTGTACCTAAAAGGTACCCCAAAAATTAAAACCTTAAAAAGTTGTACGGGAAAGAAAATGTACCCGAAAAAGTACCCGCCTCCAGCTAAAAATATTTTTAAAGTCCGGTTCCAAAAAGGGTAGACTTTTAGGTACCCTTTAGGTACATTCTGGGTATCTTTTGGGTACTTTCCGGGTACTTTTTAGTGTACCCGAAGCGTACCCAAAATGTGTACCCAAAAATATTGTACCCAAAATATACCCCGGAAAATTTTAACTTAGACAGTTGCATGGGAAAGAACAATGTACCCGAAAATGTACCCGTCTGCAGTTAGAAATATTTTCAAAGTCCGGTTCCAAAAAGGGTATACTTTTAGGTACACTTTAGGTACATTCCAGGTACCTTTTGGGTACACTCCGGGTACTTTTAGGTGTACCTAAAGTGTACCCGTTAAGTACCCAAAGTGTACCCAAATTGTACCTGTAATGTATCCAAAATGTACCCAAAAGTGTACCCAACAAAGGTACCTAAAATGTACCTTTTTTCTGTAAGGGAAAGACACCGCAACGGGTGACTGCGACAAAGACACCGCAACGAGTGACTGCGACAAAGGCACCGCAACGAGTGACTGCGACAAAGACACCGCAACGGGTGACTGCGACAGACACCGCAACAGGTGACTGCGACAAAGACACCGCAACGGGTGACTGAGACAAAGACACCGCAACGGGTGACTGCGACAAGGAAATCAACACACAACGGTTGACTGCGACAAGGAAATCAACACCAGCATCAAAAGGGCAAACCAAGTTTTTGCGATGTTGAAGTTTCTATGGAAATCCACAAGACTTAACATCCAATAGCAATATCCTCCTGCGTGGATCAGAGTGCTAGAAGACCTCTTTAGCCATTAAAAGACGAGTTGAAATCTTCCAAACCAATTAATTCTCTAAGGCGTATATATTTTTAAGATCTTCTTGCTGGATACCATCTCTAACAAGAACTGCTAAATAAAACATATGCCATACGCAGGCCACCCGAACAAGATGATGGTGGTGACTTGGTCATGTTCTGCGCATGCCCAACAACCTGCTGACCAGGGTTCATGCTCTTTGAGGACACCCCAGGGGAACAGGAACAGAGCTGACCAAAGGATACCCTGAGGCTAACCATCCTTATTAGACCTGAACATCAGAGGTCTGACTGTGGATGCATGCAGTTATGGAAATAGCCGAGTATAGTAGTTACGATTGCTCCTCGTGTAGCTGCATACAGAATCAAGTGGAGATCTTTTGCAGTCATCTTAATCACCAGACGGCATGGAAAGGATTGAGGATATATAAGTTGCTAGAACTTGTAACCAATCCCTGTGTATATTTATACAATAAAATATGTTCAAATCAGAGGATTGAGAGTGAGGATATGAATTTAACTTCCACGCTGCAAATGTAGATATATTCACATTTATTACATCAATGTATGGTAGATATATTCCCATTTATTACATCAATGTATGGTAGATATATTCCCATTTATTACATCAATGTATGGTAGATATATTCCCATTTATTACATCAATGTATGGTAGACAGTGTGACAAAATCTCGAGGATTTTTTTTAGGAAAACAAAACAAAATCATTGGCATGACATCACACATTTATACCACAGGGGTTCAGTCCTGTTATGTAACTTTTGTTTCCATGGAAACAGCATCTCTGATTTATAGTCATTGCCATAGAAAGTTGTTAGAAATCTAGATTTACAATACTTTCAGATATATGAATTTTAGGGTTATTGTAGGATATTTACAACGCTTCCACACTACTATGTGAATTATGACATATTTTTCTTATGCAGATAGAAGTAGGATATTCAGTCTATCTACTATGTGAATTATGACATATTTTCTTTATGCAGATAGAAGTAGGATATTCAGTCTATCTACTATGTGAATTATGACATATTTTCTTTATGCAGATAGAAGTAGGATATTCAGTCTATCTACTATGTGAATTATGACATATTTTCTTTATGCAGATAGAAGTAAGATATTCAGTCTATCTACTATGTGAATTATGACATATTTTCTTTATGCAGATAGAAGTAAGATATTCAGTCTATGTACTATGTGAATTATGACATATTTTCTTTATGCAGATAGAAGTAGGATATTCAGTCTATCTACTATGTGAATTATGACATATTTTCTTTATGCAGATAGAAGTAGGATATTCAGTCTATCTACTATGTGAATTATGACATATTTTCTTTATGCAGATAGAAGTAGGATATTCAGTCTGTCTACTATGTGAATTATGACATATTTTCTTTATACAGATAGAAGTAGGATATTCAGTCTATCTGCACACCTGATCTATGTTATAACAATAAATGTCCAAACAGATTATTTCCAAGTCGGATTATCTATAATGTCCTTATGCTGAATTTCCATCCTCCTAGAATTTTAGTCCGTATTGAAACAAAAACATTTTTGCAAGAAATTTCCAAATTTGTTAACATGCGGTTTCTTTCATTGCTTTTTATGGGAGCATAAAATGTACATGTATGACCCTCTTAACATTAGATAAAAATTATTCAATCAAAGAGGTTTTTTTTTTTTTTTTTTTTTTTCAGGGCAAAAATACAGTTGTAAAAAGATCAATTTTGTATTTACTCAGTTAAAAATCTCTGCTGTTGAATGAAATATTGACAGAGGTAATGGCAGACAAATCATACATCCACAGTCCTACTTGAGATCAAGGCACCTCGCTTACTAATCAATGGTTATCACTGATATTGTGTTAGTTTACTACTTGTTTAAATAAATCACAAATCTGCCATTGAGTAACTTGTCATTGTTAGCCAATTTGAGAGGTTTTTCCGATCGATGAAGGGCTTTCTGAGAGTAAAATATAATATTGAGAACTTCTGATCCAATGCCTGCTAAACTGTTGATCTGAAACTTACAAATTCCTGTAACTAACATCAGCCCATGCTGAATATACTCAAGACTAAAGAATACAAAAACAACATATATGAAACAGTTACAAGTCTTGACGCTCCCCTGGATCCACCATTTAAAAGTTTGAATATTTCAAGCATCTTCACTCAGTGGGATATTTTCACTCAGTGGGGCACCTGCCTATTTCACCACCTAGTAGTTTTGCAGTTAAAAAAAATATATAATTTTACCAGCATTCTTCTAAAAAATCTCTGAGGTAAAACACTAAAGTTATTTTCACATTAGATAGAACTTTAGGAGTGAAGAGTTTTAACGTATTCAAAGACTTTAAATCAGCTCAACGTCGCTTTGTAAAGGTAGAGGCTGTCCTTGATATCTTGGTTGTGTCCCTTAGCAGTCGAGGTTTACATGTTAGGTAGTGAAATCATTACATGGGGAATTTAATAAATGTGTCAGCCATCAGTCATTTTAAATAATTTATATATTGAAATTAAAAATCCAACACTTCAAGATTTTGATCCCGTAAGACATTAGTTTTGATCAGCAAAAAATTTCAAACCATGCTGTTTTATCAAACGGAAGAGATCAGACATTTAAAATTGAGTGCAAGCATTCAAAATTTGAGTTTTCATGATCCTAAAGATGGACTAATAAAAGTTTAATTCTTCCCCAATTAATGTGTAATAAAAGCGTCGCAAGCTACTTTCAAATAGTTAAATGATCAGATACTCGTGCGTAAACAAAATTTTGAGCTTAGAATATACTACTATTTAAAGTAATTTAGGTCAAGTTTCTCCTCAAGAGATAACCATCTATATTGAAAAAATATAACTTGGTACATTAAAACACAATCATCTTTATCCCTGTCAATAACTAACACGATTGTCCCACTAATCAACTGCTGACGTGTAAATTGCGGCAATTTCTGAATTCCTAACAATACGTTTTATTTTCCGATAAACCCAAGTGCATTTGGATATTAATCGTTTTAATTATTTATGAAAATGAAATGGGAGATGTGTTGTAATCATTATTACCAAAATCATAACTTCAAAATAACATATGTTGCATGGGGGAAATGCTTGTTTTGGGTATATGTCTGTCTGTATACAGTGAAGAAAATAATCAACACGCTCGATACTAAAACTCCACCCTAGTATGTCGTAAATGAGAGAGAGAGGGGGGGGGTGGGGCACCGGGAAAGCCCCGATATTATTTCGGTGCAGTGTTCAGCGTCTTTATCCATTAAGAGACATGCATGTAGACCGCATACGATATTTTTCGTATAATCCACAGTATGTATTCCTACGCCGCGTTACGTACTGTCCATATCAAATGAACCAGGGTTACAGAATTCTTAATCTCGGTTGAGATTCGGCTCGGCTGAATATTTGGACTGACGCCTTGGCTCGGTTGAATATTTGGACTGACGCCTTATTCAGCCAAGCCGAATCTCAGCCGAGATTACAGAATTCCCAAAAATCAATTTTGAAAATTAATGGAAGTGGCACAGGTGTTGTTAAATTCTTCAAAATTGGAAAACAATGAATTTATATGTGAAGGAATTAGTTAAGATAATTTTTGAAATGCCAAATTCAATAGTCTGTTAGGATAAAATACTATATGATAAAAAGGATATCTCCTGGTTTGTGATTGGATATGATTATTATCCAACGAGTTTTATGTTTTCTATCCCCGGGCCTTAAAGTCTTGGCGAGGGGATAGAAAACTCACAATTAACTCGTTGGATAATAATCGTATCCAACCACACACCATAGAAGATCACACACACACACACACATATATATTATGGCTGCTTCGTCTCTCTCTCTCTCTCTCTCTCTCTCTCTCTCTCTCTCTCTCTCTCTCCAAAGGACAAACGATATCTCACACCTAAAACTGTTCTGGCAAACGTCTTAAAAAAGTGATAAGAGAGAGATCAAAAGCCATTGCTATTGTTCAGTTCAATAAAATAAGCCTTAATTCTTACATTTAAATCTTTTGTTATCCGTCGAAGCTTAATCTCTCATCAAGCATTAAGACTTTTAAAAATGTTTTTCAATTGGAACTTAATCAGCCCTGTATCGGTGTGACGGGTGTATGTGACAAGAACAATATTGGTTTTAATATGGCCACAAACTTTCTATTTAATGGTTCATCTGATTAAAATAATTCTAAAACGTCTTCACTTATGTCATTTTATTGATTTCACAACTGGGTGTAAAGCTACGTTGTTTTAAAGGATTTGTGTGGAATTCCTGTGTACGTATACTCTTAAAATTATTTTTTAAATAATGAAAAAAAAAAAAAAAAATGAAAAATACACTCTGATAAAATCTAGTGTAAGGAGGTGAATTATACGCATTGTATTTACGTGATTCCCACTCGATGAAGAATCGACCTAATTAAGAAAAATGAAACTAATTTCCTGTAGAAGTTGATAAAGTTATGGGAAACATTTTAAGGACAGGTTTTCCCTAATCTCATTCTCTATACCTACATATTTCATCACAATTGTTTATTTAGTTTGAAATCATTTCTTCTTTTTTATGAATATGATTTATATGCGTATCGAAGAATTTAAATTTACCTGTGTATGGTCCCAACTTTCTATCCAGAGAGAAATTTTGTCCAGTTGTCTATCAAACTCCACGCTACTGTAGGTAGGTTGTCGACCCCCGTGACCGCGCCAGCTCGCTAAGAGGGTCCGGTCATCTGACCCCCGGGCCTCCTCAACGGCCCGCTTTTTCCTATATCTAGGAAAAAGGATGGGTTTAGCATCCGCATCGTCGAAAACTGGTATAGGGATATTCAACTCCGGGATTTTCCTAGTATCCACGCTTGTCATAATTTGTAATATCTCCCCTTTATTTTCTCTTCACAAGGACACTGTCCGAGATTTCGGCAGGTTTTCTTTATAATTAGTATAAGCATTCAAGAACAAAACAAAAATTTATCAACTTATCGTCTATTATAACACAGCGCACGTAAATTGTGAAAAGAATCCGTCTGATCTCAACAGCTCTAACCTACTTGGCGACGCGCCGCATTATAAGTGTTACTTTTAAACCATTTGGCAGAACTGGCAGTTCGTTAGCTGGCCGTATCGATAATTACTGATATTGATTTGTGTCGATCAGGAATTACATTAAACGGATGGTTTAGGGGTAGGGAGCGGCAAAAATTGTGAAGAACCTTTCAGGAAACACGATGTATCATAATTCACAAAGTTACATAGGCGTGAACACTTTCAACTAAGTTACTACGCGTAGCATTGAGTTTGAAGTTACTAGCGAGTGATATAAACAATGAAAAAGTTAATGTCTCCTTTGGTTGGTGATTTTTACAGTTACAATTTTCATAAAGTCCACCGTTACAGTCCACAGTATAGGGTGTATATATGCTGTATCGGATAATTAATTATGTGTCTAATTGGATTTTTTTAAAAAAATCACACCTACAGTAGATTTAGTCGTAAAATATGTTCTACCCTTTGTTAGGTTAATTCACTCCCACCCCCCAGAATACCCTAGCTACCAGGACATAGCTCCATACTCACTAACTATTCGGTGCAAAGAACGGTGACGAGTTTATTTTTTGTCTTTCTCTGGATTATATGTATATATATAATGACTTTTGTAAACAATCTGATTACCCCCCCCCCCCTTCTCCTTACACTCGTCGGGGGGGGGGGGGGGGGGGGGGGAGGGGGGGGGGTAATCAGACTGCAATATGAATTAATTTCATTAATTCATTTAAAGTATTCATTTGTTTGTTTTTAATTGTTCAGCTTGGTAATATCGATACATTTAAATATAATTACTGTATAGTACTTATATGAAGTTAGTACTCCCGTGGAAATACCAGGGTCGTTCACTTACCACTGCATGAGAAATTATGCATATACCCCGACCTCTTTTTGAAATTCTATTTCTTTCAATACTATTTGTTCGTGAAGTGCAAATTGTACCAAAAAAAAAAAAAAAAAAAAAAAAAAAAACCCAAACAAACAAAAAAAAAAAAACAAAAAAAAAACCAAACAACAACAACCGTAAATAAATTTATTAAAAACTTGAAAAATTAAACAGTGAAAAATAACATATAAGATTTTGAAATATTGTTTTAACAGCGAAGGATTCTATATTATATACATGTATATGTTCATTTCTCTCCCAGGGATTCATTTAGAATATTTAAAGTCACAGATCAGTCATTCCCGTATAATTCAATCAGCTGATTCATGCGAGTACATGTACATATTATTGAAAAATAAACTTAAGAGTTAGGACAATACAATATATAACAGTTTCCTTCTCCAGATATCAATGAAACAGAAAATAAAACAATCAGCAGTTGTTCATTAAGAAAACTCAAAATCACCCTAAATCTTTCATGTACTAAAAAAGCAAGGAAACATATCACAAATGAAATGTGAAAATAACCAGTGGCGTAGTTAGATTTGAAATATTTGTAAGCAGGGGGTCTTGGGGGCGGCAGCCCCCATAAGCTGAGGACATTTTTCGTAATATGTAATATTTAAAAATTTAACGAAAATATTTGTAAGCACGCGCTTACAGCGCTACAATGTAGCCACGCCACTGACACCTGTACATATATAGGTATAACGTACGTTATGCAATATTTTGTCAACTTTGATATTCTTAAAAGTGTGTGCATCTGTATTATAGAGCTCAAATTAGTAAAGTTTATCCAGGATGACGGTGCCGGTTACTAAAGGCATCAAATTTTGTCTTACACCATCCACTGAAACATAGAATGGTTATTTTCGGCATCATCATGTTATTCGCTCCGCGGAACGAATTAGCATGTATTCTACGTACTTAAATATAGCATTTATTCTGCAAATGCGAATGAATGATTTTTGCTATTATAAATTTTAACGGAATAAATATATTATTATGAAAATTCAATAGTTATAAACCAAACATGTTGAACTAATTCGCCCCGCGGAGCGAATAACATGATTATGCCTTATTTTCATATTTTTTTTCCTCTGATATTTTACGTACACGTACTCCATTCTGCTCAAAATTTGTATATACATACATTTTTGATTAGATCCGCCTCTAGGAAATTTCCCGCCATTTTTACAACAGTTGTCGTAAAGAATAATTATTCATCACTGTGATCTGGTCAAACATCGATGGAAATTAAATTAATCTGTGAAATCAAAAGTAATATATACGTGATTTCTGACATTTTCATTGTAATTCAAATATTATTTAGTAGTCTATGCTTCAAGAAAGTTTTATGGCTTGTCGTAAACCGTTATAACTAGTTCGAAAAACCTCGGATCATGTTTCTTTTATGATTATCATGGCTACAGTTGTGTTAGACAATGGGGCGGGGACAGCTAAAGCGGGATTTGCAACTGATAAAGAACCAAGGTAGCTCTTGATATTTTGTTTTTCATATTTACCGAATTGTTACAAGTGGAGACGAAGCATGGGTATTTTGAATTTCCTCTGCTACATCACAGGGCTCGTCACGATTCTGTAAATGTAGAATAGACGGTGTCAAATTTAAATAAGGCAAACATCTGGTGACGAACCCCTGTGTTTATACTCATACCTTTCTTCTCTGAATATTAGAATGATTGCTGTTAGCAATCAAGGGCCCTCGGGGGGCATGCACATGTTAACAGGCAATTAATTATAACAATGAAAATAAATAACAATCATTTAGAAGTACTACCGGTAATACTGACAAGCGTTCACATTTCTGCACTGCACATATCTATATAATTATATATGAAATACTGATTACAGACAAGATTTAAATTAACAACATGACAAATAAAATAACCCAACTGCTTCACACATCAGTTTCTGGGACAGCAGATAATGAGAGTGTCGTGTGAATACTAATATAACAGAGAATAATAGCAATATATAAACAAAGATTGTTGTTTTTCAGGATTCTTCCAAATTGTGTTACAAAAGCGAAGAATGTGAGGACCAGGATATTTATTGGAGATCAAATTGATGATTGCAAAGATTTATCGGGGCTCTACTATCTTTTGCCATTTCAAAAGGTGAAATTGTTAGTCATATTGTGGTGGGGCACAGTGATTCATTTTGAAAATGGTTATCATGAGTCCAGCGGACTCCCCTTGATTACAATAATGAGTCCTATATCAACGAGTTGGATAAACCAAATATCAAAATACGCAATTATAGATGTTCTATTTATCTCATACGTCTTCTTTTCACTTAATTCTGAGATGATCCCCAGTATGGTAGAAACAGCTGATTGAATTTGTTTTGAATCCGTGGCTCAGACGTCGTGCTGAATCTGTCTACCTTACGCGGGAAAAAATAGTGCGCTTATAAACCATTAATATACAGTACAAAAGGTCATTTTTATAAAAGAAACCATGGATGAAAATTGTTTTAGAAGGGATTATATTATAAAATTAATAATGGTTTTGCCATTCCAACAAAGTAACAACTATTGACCGAGTATTTATTTTTTGACGTAGGCCTGACCTTCTGATAAAAGTTTGATGTCATCGTCGTTTTGAAATAAACATGTTTAATAACGATCGATGAAAGTAATATTTTAATGCAACGTTATTAGAATGTTCAATAGTTTACAATGAAAAGTAGAAGTGTTTGTGCGTTTAGATTTTATTTATGTAGTTTCTTTGGATCTAAGGTCGAGAGGAAAACCTGGGGCACTTTAAATAGGCCTAGCCTAGTAAGTAAAGCTGTTGAGATTTGTTACATTTAATATGCTCCAGAAAAAAGAGACTGTGCTTGTGAATACTTGATACCGCAGCATGTCGAGGTACTTTCGATTAGGCTTGTCCAGTAGGCCGTCGATTCCTTGTCGATGATAATAGTGTGCACATATTTTTGTTTTCTGATCGTAATTTTGAGTAGTTACAGACCGAGTTGACATTTTTGTGGCTGGTAACTTGCATTATATGTCAGTGGGGGCAACATCATTTTAATTTTGCTTTAAAAGAAATTCTAAATAAATACAGAATAATAAGTTTTACGCTTTCTTTCATGCATGGATATGCATAAACACAGCAAATATGTCATCCAAGCGGAGACAGTGTCAAAAGTAGTTTGGACCGGAAGTGCTTTATCAAACGGGCGTGTCATAAAGCTAATGCTTTATCTCACTCTCAATGAACACCACACGTATGAGATAAAATGAAGTTTGGTTATCATAATGATCCATTTTTCATTGGTCCTGGAGGTTTGCAATAACAGCGGGTTTTTTTTTTAGTGCTATGTGATATTGTTACCTTTGACCTTTAACCCTTTTCTTGACAGGGTTACTTAGTGAACTGGGATATCGAACGACAGGTGTGGGACTTCATCTTTGGAAAAGATGCTCTGAAGGTAACCGTTCACTAATACAGCGGATTCAGAAATTTCATACGATGGTCAGGGATTATGTGCATCGTAAATAACCACTGTTGTTAACTGCGATGAGTATAGTAATTTTATGCAGATATCTGAATTTGTAATTGGTGACAATTTTTGTAGTGTCTGTTGAGTGACTTAGATGACCTATTGCTATTGGTCTGAACCAGTCGTTGTGTATTGTGCATAAAAAATGGATTAATTTAACTTCGGAGCTATTCTTATATGACAAAGAGTGACCCATTTTCCCAATTTTATGAGCAAAATTTTCACGAATGCATTAAACAATTGAAAAAATATTATAACACAATGTAAACTGGCAGGAAAAGAATGGATAAATAGTCAGAAACTGATTAAATATAAGTGTTGAATTGATTGTTTTGTTGTTCTCATATGTTTTAAACTATATTTGGATGGAAAACATGTTCAGTAAACTCAATTTTTCCAATTTATCAAAAAAAGAGTAATGTTTTCCCAATTAAAGAGGACCCCGTCCCTATACCGTAAACTGCTGTGACAGCCCTGCTAGACAACGAATCTTGCTCGTGGTTCTATGCTAATTAAGTCATGATATTTAAAAGGTTTAAGAAATGAATTTCATTTTTTGAAAACATATGAAGGCATGAACTGCAGAGCTTCACGCCAGCATACTTTTCATGAAGCGCTAATGTGCATGGGAAATATAAATATAAACAATTATATTTCAGGTGGATTTCAATGACACAAACATCATTGTAACGGAACCTTATTTCAACTTCAGCTCAGTCCAGGAGGCCATGAACGAAATCTTCTTTGAGGAATATGCCTTCAAATCTGTGCTAAAAACCACTTGTAAGTGACTCAAATCTGTGCTAAAACCACCTGTAAGTAACTCCAATCTGTGCTAAAATCCACCTGTAAGTGACCCAAATCTGTGCTAAAATCCACCTGTAAGTGACTCCAATCTGTTCTAAAAACCACCTGTAAGTGACTCCAATCTGTGCTAAAATCCACCTGTAAGTGACTCCAATCTGTGCTAAAAACCACCTGTAAGTGACTCCAATCTGTGCTAAAACCCACCTGTAAGTGACTCCAATCTGTGCTAAAAACCACCTGTAAGTGACTCAAATCAGTGCTAAAAACCACCTGTAAGTGACTCGCATAAATGTATTTTCTGCTACGTTTAAACCCATTATATCACATGAACTTGTAAAAATCTTGAAATTAAGTAGAATTTAGTTTACGCGTTTTGTTACTTGTTGATTTTTTTTATTTCGAACAGATTAAACATTTCATGTAGTGTCATGCATAAGTCCAAAATAAAATATATGTGGTTTCTGGTTTCCTGACTGGAGCTGCTTTAGGGAATGATATTTATGAATGAAGTAAAAATCTGCAGTTTTTTTTCTTTCTCTTTTGAGTTTCTTTGATGTACATTTTGACTAATATTGATCTTCAAAATTTTTGAAAAGTAATTATAATATGTAAGAGACATGTATTCAAAGTATCAAAAACTAATATTTCAAACAAAATGTTTCAATAAGATCAAATGTTTTACCTACCTGCTCTACCTATTTGTTTTTTTTTGGGGGGGGGGGGGAGTGAAATAGGAAACATATATATATTATGTTGACCTAACGTACAATGTAGTTATTAGGCCAAAAGAAGATGTGTTTGTTTCCTGTTACCAAGGCAAAAAATAAAAATCCAGGTACAGTGTAGGTAGGTAGGTTTTATAAAATTTCTTTAGGGGTTGGTTTATGCAACTTCAAGAAATAGACCTACATTGTAAACTATAAGAACTGATCTCTCAAAAAGTATACATGTAGGCCACCATGTCAGAAGTTGCCTGTTGATGAAAGTATTAGATGCCCAAAGATATGATAGGCCTATTTATCTAGTTTTAACAGAAATGTTTTCAGATTGAAGGGGGTTTGGGTAAAAAAAAAAAAGATTTGGGGGGGGGGGGATCAAATGGAGATGGGGTCTAACAGAAGTCTATGGGGAAAATTAATTCCAAAGTTCAACAGATATAACTTGACATATATGTTAGATAGAGTCCTGGGTTTTTGGAAATAAGAGGAGAGTGACAGGGCCCTATGGAATAGTATCAAGGTCAGGGGAGTCCAGTCGGATTGACCTATGACTTTGAACATAAAATTGGTATTACCTCAGAACCAGTCTGATAGGGACATGGGATATTCAGAAACGATGAAAGGATGACAGGACCTACGAATTAGTATCACAGTCAGGTGACTCCAGAGACCTTGACTTCTGACCTTCAACATAAAAATTGGTTTTACTTTAGTACTGGGATTGATAGAAACACAAAATATTCAGAAGTAATAAGAGGATGCAAACTAGTATCAAGGTCAAGTTACTCCTGTGGCGTTGATCTTTGACCTTGATCTTAAAAACTTGTACATGTAGTACTATAGTATATATATGTAATAGAAATGAGACTTTAAGTCTAAATCAATATCGGGATGGTGCATGACGTCATTTGACCAACATCTGGGAAAAGTCTTTCTTCTACTAAGTCCTATTTATGCCTAATCAAAATTGTGTGTTTTTCTGTTCAAAGGAGCATTGATACTGATATTGAATGCACAGTTATTTAACGACGAGTGTGTAAGCAGAGATTCCAAATGGTTTTTGATAGTGGACATAGACATGGATTTTACTTTCGTTTTTAAACTGACAAGGTCTCTGGTCTCATATACATTGGAGACACTTGTTACATTGGAGTTGTTGATGTTGGAAGAGGGATTGCAGATATATAACTAGTAGAGATGGCAAGATACCACATTAAGATTAGATGAATAAGTATTAAGCTCATTGGGGTGGGGGGTGGGGGTATTTATTGAATGAATCACACGACCTTCCTCGTTTAGAAGAAATTCCGTCAGTAATTTAACTAAAGGTGACTGCCTGTTTCCATCACTTTGTTCTTATTTTCATTAGTCTCTTTGAAGTCATCTATGTTTAAAGGTCTAAACCTCCAGGATGCCGGACATCATAGTTTTTATAACAAGCAGACGAATTAACTATTCATTCACGTTACTATATCACATGATATGAAAGATAGAAATTTCTTGCATACCTTTCTTTCATAGGACATCTGTACATGCACGCGTAGATATGAGAGATATAAAACAGATTGAGAAATTTTTTTCCAGCCTTAGAATTATTGTCAGTGAATGTCTTTCCAGCTTCGTTCCTGAGTCAGTACAAATATGTGAAGGAGAAGAATGCCCCGCCCCTTTGTAGTGTGGTGCTGGACACGGGCTACTCCTTCTCACACATTGTGCCGTACTTCAGAGGCAAGAGGATGTCAGAGTCAGTCAAAAGGTAATAATAGAAACAAAACAACAGTAAAATACAGCTATAGTGAACCTACAGGGCCAGCAAAAAAAACCTGTTTATTATAACCAAACTTCGTTAAATCCGATGGAAGTTTCATTGTGTTTCGATCTCCTTAGGGGAATAGATATCACATATTACTTTGTAATAAGCATGAATTTGTTATAAGTGTGTTCATTTTAAGCATGTTTTACTGTATTTGTCTTTTTCAGTGTACCGTATTTTGCCAAATATAATACGCAGTGGTGTTTAATACGCACCCCCACTTTGAGCCTAAAAGTTGGTGAAAAAACGCACTTCGGGTGTATAATACGCCGCAAAAATTTTGACCAAGCGGTAATCTTTATTTTATACTTGGTGTTAATTTTCACTTAATATTTTTCCAGAAATAATTAATTCTAAACACCTCACAATAATTTGCAAACTTTTTGAGATGAGGTCTACATCGAGGTAATCTTCAATGAGAATCTTCAGGGAAATATGAACCCGGACAAGCCTGTTCATTTCAGCAAAGCACGAGATTTTGTAGCATTAAAGTCTTAACTGACTCGATATTTCCTTTGTTGAAACTTAAAATCAATCAAATAGCCGATGTTATAAAAATAAAATTAAACAATTAAACTATCGCTTATTTTACTGTAATCAACACACCATGGTAGGTACAAAGATGCAAATTATCAACTCCTCGTTAACTACGATCACTATTAAAATGTGTGGAAAAAATTTTTTGTTAGGTATTTCTTTACCCGAAGGGGGTATCTAACAAAAGCAGTGTACACAACAATGGCTTCTTAAAACACACGCTTTTACGCAAGAATAGTTATTTCAAAGATTCAAATAAGTATTTCATTAAAAATTAGGCCTACTCATAAAACTTACAGTAAACAAACTTTTAGCAAGTGACAAAATTATTTTCCAACAATTTTAGCACGTGTCAAGGCATTATTGTGTACACATGCTTTCAATAATGGCGGCATGCGATGTAATGAATAGTCAGATCCAATGCAATTTGATTGGCTGTTTGTTTCATGATAATTGAATTATTTAGATATTGTAAGTATATATATCACATTTTCTGCAATTTTACGTTTCTGTAGTAATTTTCTTGAGGTCCAATTTTCTACTTAATAAATAGGTGAACGTGAAAAGGCGTACAGTATCCGAAGCCTTGGTCTTTGAGTGAAATATTACACTACTTAATCGCCGAGTTTCCTCTGGAAAAAAAGGTCAAAAACCTATTGTGGTATATAATACGCACCCCTTTCTGGCACAAAAATATTCTCTAAAAAAAAGTGCGTATTATATTCGGCAAAATACGGTATGTAAAATTACATAATTGGACAATTGATCACCTCGTGTTTTCTAGGGAGAACTTTATCATGCCAAATCAGATTTTGTAGTCATATGGTCTTTCATCTTTAACATATGCTACATTTTTCGTTATTTCGGAAACTACATACATATAATAATTATTAAAATGAGTAGACTATAAGTACATTGAAATGAGCCCAGACTTTTGTTTTTATTTTTTTTCAGAGTAAATGTTGGAGGCAAGGTGTTGACCAATCATCTGAAGGAAGTGATATCATACAGGTATGTCTTACAAGGCAGGGAGGGAATTTTGTATTTCGTGTATTTAAGAAATGAATTTCATAATTCTTTTCTTGATGCAGGTATCATAGGGAAAATTGGACGGAAAACTTCATCAAAGTTTTCTATCCAATTTTCCCTATATATGATACCGCCATCATGAAAAGAATTATAAGATTCATTTGTTGTCATTTAATTATCATATAAATATTTTAAAACATTGAGTTTAAATTATAAATCATGATTTTGTTTTCAAATTCATGCCATGTATCAATACACAATTTTAAGTCAAAATCAGGTTTTCTTTGATGCATAAATCAAACAAATTTTTCAACCAATCAAAATTGCCGTAATTTCATCAAGACAATAAATATTAAATGATTACATTTTCTTTATGTTACATGAATCACCTGAAAATACAGGTATTTCTTTGAGGCCAGGGAGGACATTTTTATTTCCTGTATGACAGTTTCCTTTATGCTACATGCATGTTTAATTCAGCAATATTGGCATTATAAAGTGAAATCTTAAGGAGGTAAAATTACAACTGCTATACTCAGAAGAACTTAATCCTGCAAGATAATTAGTGTTAGATAGGTGAAGGCAAGAGTTGAATTCATGAGAGACACCTCTCATGATCGAATTATCATGAATTTTTTTAATTACCAGCATATGATATGATATCTACAGTAGCAAGATTATGCACTCTGAATTCCAAGGTCATGACCTCAGAACCCCCTTACATTGTTCCCCACAAAGTTCTGATACGATATTGGGACATGTGATATAAAAATGGAGATATGTGATATAATATTGAGATATGTGATAAAATGGACATATGTGATAAAAATTGAGATATGTGATATAAAATAAAAATAATTGTGTAATTCAGAATCAATGAAATTTCAATCATCATCTTCTTTCTTTTTTCTTTTTTTTGCATTCTACAGAACACTTTTTGTGGAGTGTGACTGTGAAGCTGTCAGTTTTCAAACAATATTTTGTATGTCTCGGGAGTATGCATGCGACTGTGAAGACATTATTTTTCAAACAATATTTGTATGTCTCGGGAGTATGTATGTGACTGAAGACGTTATTTTTCAA